>NW_026930377.1:0-40949 GCF_032062105.1 Saccostrea cuccullata
AGTCTAAAATAAAATTCTAAAACAGGGAAGGTTATTAATCCACAAAAGTCATTTGAGCAAGAAATATTATTTTTTAGGAATCTCAATCAGACACAGAATCAGGCTCATGTACGAAGAAAAATAAGTGCACCCAAACACTCAATCTGAATGACTCTAGTGATTATATGAAAGAAATAGAAATCATCTGTGACATTGAATCGTTTTACTATTGTGCAACATTAGCAGATGAGAGTCTGCGTGAAGGGTTTCAAATCGATCGATCAGCAAACACGAAACTTTCAAGTGTTTCATTTAAACCAAAGATAGGTGTTAATACCGATCAAGATATTCCAATGTACATTCCTACTGATAACATTTTCACAGGATCAAATTGTAATGTAATAAACAAGGACCTTTCCAGCCAAACTGTGTTATCATTTTCCTCAGAATCCTGCAATGAAATTAAGTAACTACTCAGTATGTCAGAAATCACGAAAGGAGATATTATTGGAAAGGTTACTGAACATGGTGTACCAGAATGTTGTGCATGGATATCTACATTTTTACCGGGAACTGATATTGCTCCTAGAACTATTGAATCATTCATTCAGAAAGTTCTTAATGATTTCAAAAAAAATAAAGAAAAATAAATCAAAGACAGGATTTAGTGAAAAATTAAATTCTTTTAATTGTGAAAAATATACTTTTCCCAAACCACTTAAATTTCCAGTAAAAAGGAAGTCGCATGTACTGGACTGTGACAGTGTAGGTATAACAACTGTAAAAAGTGTAGCAATATCATTAGCTTGTGACTTAAATTACTCTTTAAATAACAATAAAGCTCTTGCTGTGGAAAATGAATTAAAACAAAATTCTCAGCAGACAAGTAAATTAAGACACAAAGTTAAGAATTACAGAAATGAACAAATTTCTAATTTGAAAACTCAAGTGTTGATACAAAGAAATAAAATTAAAAGAATACGAGCCCAAAGTTCATATAACAATGTGCAAAGGCAGAAGATTTGTTGAAACAACAGCAGAGGAAATCAAATCAACTTCAGGATGAAGTTAATGAAACCAGAAGTCTCTGTCGAGACTGTAGCCCTACTGGTTTGTACTAGTCAAAAACCGATGCACAGAATTATGTATCTTAGTGTAGTCTACTTGTGTGATAAGTTATATTGAAATCAGACCAAAACTGTAGAAGGAGTAGCATTTTAAAGGAATTCCACAGAAAATTCTACTTTTAGTAACCATGTCAACACCGCTCATCGAAATCAAAAACCGATGCACTATTAAATGTAAATTAGTGTAGTTTACTTGTGTGCCAAGTGATAATGAAATGAGACCAAAACTGTAGAAGGAGTAGCGTTTAAAAGGAATTTCTCAGAAAATTCTATTTTTAGTAACCATTGCAACACCGCTCATCGAAATCGTAAACCGATGCGCTGTTTTAGGCATCTTAGTGTAGTCTACTTGTGTGCCAAGTAATATTGAAATGAGACCAAAACTGTAGAAGGAGTAGCGTTTTAAAGGAATTTCTCAGAAAATTCTATTTTTAGTAACCATGGCAACATCCTTGATCGAAATCAAAAACCGATGCACTATTTTATGTATCTTAGTGTAGTCTACTAACTTGTGTGCCAAGTGATATTGAAATGACACTAAAACTGTAGGAGGAGTAGCGTTTTGAAAAATTGTTTACAGACAGACGGACAGACAGACAGACGGACGCATTACTATCGCATGAGCTCTTCTGGTCTCTGACAACACCGTTCATCGAAATCAAAAACCAACACCGTTCATCGAAATCAAAAACTGATGCACTATTTTATGTATCTTAGTGTAGTCTACTTGTTTGCCAAGTTATATTGAAATCAGATCAAAACTGTGTTTTAAAGGAATTTCAAAGAAAATTCTATTTTTAGTAACCATGGCAACACCGTTCATCGAAATCAAGAACTGATGCACTATTTTATGTATCTTAGTGTACTCTACTTGTTTGCCAAGTTATATTGAAATCAGATCAAAACTGTAGGAGGAATAGTGTTTTAAAGGAATTTCAAAGAAAATTCTATTTTTAGTAACCATGGCAACACCGTTCATCGAAATCAAAAACTGATGCACTATTTTATGTATCTTAGTGTAGTCTACTTGTTTGCCAAGTTATATTGAAATCAGATGAAAACTGTAGGTGGAGTAGTGTTTTAAAGGAATTTCAAAGAAAATTCTATTTTTAGTAACCATGGCAACACCGTTCATCGAAATCAAAAACCAATGCACTATTTTATGTATCTTAGTGTAGTCTACTTGTTTGCCAAGTTATATTGAAATCAGATTAAAACTGTAGGAGGAGTAGTGTTTTAAAGGAATTTCAAAGAAAATTCTATTTTTAGTAACCATGGCAACACCGTTCATCGAAATCAAAAACTGATGCACTGTATTATGTATCTTAGTGTAGTCTACTTGTGTGCCAAGTTATATTAAACTCGGACCAAAACTGTAGGAGGAGTAGCGTTTTGAAAAATTGTTTACAGACAGACGGACAGACAGACAGACAGACGGACGGACGGACGACGGACACCTTACTATCGCATAAGCTCTTCTGGTCTCTGACCAGTAGAGCTAAAAATGGTATTAATGGAAAATTTAGGAGATGCATGGTTGCAGATGACACAGGATGAACAATTATCTATAAGTAGACTTTCCAATTTTTTTTGTGGCTTACATGCCCTTGTTCATATTGCTGAGGCTGCTTCGAAGTGCCTCCTAGAAACAGAAAACATTCTTTTCGAGTCAGGAGCACCATCTTTCGATACAGGGTTTAGAACAAAACAAGAAGCAGGAGCCGTCCGATTGATCAGGACAACGAGCAAGGGATTTTCATGTGGCGGGGATGAGAAAAGCGGTGCTTATGGACAATTTAATTTATTTGTGAAGGAATTTTTGAAAGAAAATAATTAGAAAAGTGTACCAATTCCAAGATTTCATGGAAACAGATTTAATATTTTGTTTTCAACAGCATCAAATGTTTTTTTCATGCACGAGAAAGTGAGGGAGTATTTGAGAGGAGACAATTCGAATAGACTATTACGTTCTATTAAATTTGACATTGAAGTACCAGAGTATCTAGCAGGTTGTAAAGCCCTTGGACTTATCTCTTATTTCATAACAACTCCATTGTGGTGCCTTGTGGAAGATAGAAATGTACATATCATGGATTCAGCACAATATTACAGAGAAATAGTGAATTTTATAGATGATTGTATTGAAAACACAGAAACATTCATTGATGGAGGACTTATGCTATCCTTTAGCCACTTTACAGAGGATGCAGTTTACCGGGCACTTGTGAAACCATGGGTTCATGATAATGTCGTTGTTAGATAGTTTAAAAATGGCGTCGATCGGGTGGGACGCATAGTGAGTGTGGTCGTGTTTGGGGCCAAAATTAAGGCATTTTATCGCCATATGGACGTCTAATGAGACTTTTCCTGTCCTCTTTAGCTGAAACTGTGTGAGTGTTTGACGTTATTGGGGGTATAGGAGATACAGAAAATACGATATTTGTGACTTTTACTTCACCGTGAGTAGTGCTTATTTCTATTTATAGAATACCTAGTAGAGCACCGAAGCACGGGTGCGTGATTTTCTTGCGATTTCTTGTATGTCTGTCCTCAAGTGAGCGTGTATCTGTGTGTTTTGCTAAGCTGTTGACAATTTTGAACTGATTATGGGAGATAGAGCCAAAAGGTCATCTACTGCAAAATCTGACTCTGGTCCGCAAAATTTACAGACCTCAATTAAAGCTGTCGTAGATGAGATACGCCATTTAAAGACAGAAATTGTTACAAAAAAAGACTTAGAAAGTATCGTTTCAAAAATTTTTGATGAGAAAACATCTTCTATTCTTGAATCAATTAATGAAAACAGTCATGCTTTACAAAACCTACACGAGAAAGTGGATGAACAAAATCAGACTATTGAAAACTTGCAACAGAGAGTCGAAGAGTTAGAGGCGGATCTAGGGGAGGCAAAACGACTCGCAACAACAGCGTATGTAACAGCGAATAGAAATGAGCAATATTCAAGAAAGAACACCTTTAAGATAAACGGAGTAAAACAAGATACAAAAGAAAATATAACACAGGTTGCAAAAGAATTTCTTGAAAAGGAGGGGGGAGTAGAATTAGACGAAAGCAAAATTATAGCTATACACCGAATTCCAGGAAAAGAAGGAGGACCGAAACCAATTTTAGTAAAAATGAAAGATAACGAAGCAAAAGCTACAATAATGCGGAAAAGGTCAGTCATAAAGAAAAATACCAATGGACAATGTTGGCTGACAGATGATGTTACAAAACTGAATGCCCTTCTGATAAACCGACTTATGAACCATCCGGAAATCGAAAATGCCTGGTACTTCAACGGTAGTGTATACGGCGAAACAGACGGTACAAGAATGAAGTTCGAACTTTTTGACAATATTGACGAAAAAATCAAGAACAAGAAAAAAGATGACTAACTTTCCGGAATTTTCCTGGTTGTACCATCCATACTCGGTAGTTAGCGTTTACTGACGATTTCCGATTTGCTGGCGGAATGTGAAAATATAAACACTGCATGGCCTCGGACAATATTATACGGCCAAAGCCACTCGCATTTTTTTGAACTGTTTTGTTGTATGTCTTTTATTTCTTCTTCTACGCTTTATTCTTCTGTCTTTTCATTAGTTTCTCTGCTTTCCCTTCTCTTTTCTTTCTTTGTTTCAATTTCTTTAGAGAGCAATATCCATAAATCCAAGGCTTCCGGTCTCATCAAAGGTAAATATGTATTATTAAAAATGTGCAAATGTCGTTGAAAATTATATCTGTTAATTGTCAAGGTTTGGGGGACATCAACAAACGTAGAGACGTGTTTCATTATTTAAGAAATATGAACTATAATATATACTGTCTTCAAGATACCCATTTCACACCAGAGGCAGAAAATGATATTAGGAACCTATGGGGCTATGATTGTTACTTTAGTTCATACTCCTCTAACTCCAGAGGCGTAGCAATCTTATTTAAAAACAATTTTGATTTTTCCGTTTCTAAGCAGAAGGGTGATAGTGATGGTAATTACCTTTTATTAGAATTTACCACTGATGAAAAAAAGTTACTACTGTGTTGTGTTTATGGGCCAAACAATGATAACCCAGCTTTCTATTCTAAACTTCAAGAATATATTGAGGATTTTCAATCTGAGAACATTATAATATGTGGTGATTTTAATCTAGTATTGAAACCTGAATTAGATTGTTTTAATTATAAAAACGTGAATAACCCAAATGCAAGACAAAAGATTATTGAACTCATTGAAGATAATAACTATGTAGATGTATATAGAGAATTTCATCCGGATACCTTAAGATATACTTGGAGGAAGAAATCTCCATTGAAACAAAGTAGATTAGATTTCTTTCTTATATCAGGAAACTTATTATCCAGTGTCAGAGCAAGCTCCATAGAACCTAGTTATAGGTCTGACCATTCAATGATTAGTCTGAATTTAATTTTTAATGAATTCAAGAAAGGTAAAGGGTTATGGAAGTTCAACAATTCCCTTTTGTATGACGATGAGTTTTTAAAAACAATAAAAACTGTTATAGAAAATGTTAAAAAACAATATGCAGCACCTATTTACAATTTTGAAAATTTTAATCTAATTGACGATAAAGAAATCACTTTTACAATAAATGATCAATTATTTTTGGAGACTCTCCTTATGGAAATTAGGGGTAAATGTATTTCTTACTTATCCTTTAAAAAAAAATCTAGAATAAAAAAAGAAGAAAAGCTCATAGAAGAAATCCAAAATCTTGAGAGATGTGAACCAACCGCATTAGATGTAGATGCAATTGATAGTAAAAAGAAAGAATTAGAAAATATAAGAAAACAAAAAATGGCTGGTGTTTATATTCGGTCTAGAGCAAGATGGATTGAAGAAGGTGAAAAACCAACACAATATTTTTGTAGTTTAGAATCCAGAAATTTCCTCAATAAAATTATCCCAAGAGTAGAATTGGATAACGGAAACACTATTTATAATCAGTTTGATATTTTAAAAGAAACAAAACACTTTTATCAAAAGTTATATCGAAATATCGATGACTCTATACAAAATGTCAATTTGGAGGAGGAAGTTAAATATCCAGACATTGTTAAACTCTCAGAGGAAGAATCCAAATCTATAGAGGGTCATATCACATTAGAAGAAGCAGGGGAAACATTGTATAAAATGAAGTCTAATAAATCACCAGGCTCAGATGGGTTCACATCAGAATTTTTTAAAATGTTTTGGAAACTTTTAGGTACTTTTGTAGTAAGGTCAATTAATTATGGTTATTTAACTAATAATCTAAGTATAACACAACGGCATGGTATCATTACATGTCTACCAAAGGGAGACAAACCAAAACAGTTTCTAAAAAACTGGAGACCAATTTCTTTACTGAATACAGTATATAAAATTGCATCTGGTATAATTGCAAATAGAATTAAAAAACATTTAGACAAAATAATTCATTCTGATCAAACAGGTTTTATAAAAGGTAGAAATATATCAGAAAATATTCGAACCATTTATGATATTATGCAATATACAGAAGAGGAAAATATCCCAGGGCTGCTTCTTCTAATTGACTTTGAGAAGGCTTTCGACTCAATATCCTGGTCATTCATCCAAAAGTCACTTCAATTTTTTAAATTTGGTAGCTCTATTCAGAAGTGGGTAAAATTATTTTACACAAATATTACAGCAGCAGTTAATCAAGGTGGTCATATTTCTGAAACATTCTTCTTACACCGTGGGTGTCGCCAAGGTGATCCACTATCCCCCTATCTATTTTTGATTTGTGCTGAAATATTAGCAATTTTAATTAGGAATAATAAAAATATAAAAGGAATCGAGGTATTAGATAAAGAATATAAGATAACTATGTTAGCAGACGATACGTCTCTTATATTGGATGGTAGTGCACAGTCTCTACAATTAAGTTTAAAAACTTTGAAGTATTTTGCTAAAATATCAGGACTTCACATTAATTACAGTAAAACACAAGTCATATGGATAGGAAGTATGAAACATAGCAATCACATTTTGGATGTAGGTGTAGATTTAGAATGGGGAAAAAGCGCTTTTAGACTACTTGGTATTGATTTTGATGTTGATTTACAGAAAATTGGTGATTTAAATTTTAAACAAAAGTTTGAAAAAATTAAAAAAAACTATGATAAACTGGAATCGCAGAAATCTCACACCACTAGGGCGTTTAACAGTGTTGAAAACCCTTCTTCTACCACAATTAAACCACATTTTTGCTTCACTTCCAAATCCTTCTAAAGCTCAGTTAAAGGAATTAGAAAACACCTTTTTTACTTTTGTTATGGGAAAAAATAATTACAGAGTGAAAAAATTAATATACATAAAAAATTACAAAGATGGTGGTATAAAAATGGTTAGCATCAAGGAATTTATTATGTCTTTAAAACTAATGTGGGTGAAGAAAATTGTGATGCAAAAGAGCAGTATACATTCACTTTTAGACTTAGAGATGAAAAAATTAACATTATGTGGTACAGAATATGTTAAAGGAAAACTGAAATTTATTAAAAATTTGTTTTGGAAAGATGTGTTGGAATCATGGGCATATTTTTCAGATAAAAACTCAGAATCAACATATAATGTAGCTATGGAACCACTTTTTTACAACACTAATTTCATAATAGATAGAAAACCTATTTTTTATAGAAAATGGTTTGAGAATAATATTTATTGTGTTAATGATTTATTGAACGAAGATGGATCCTTTATGAACTTGAGTGCTTTTAATAAAACATATGATATGAAAGTTCATTTTCTTGAATATAATGCAGTCTTGGCAGTTGTTAGAAAATGGATGAAAAAAATAAAGAAGCCTTTATCAAAGTTTAGTTACCCACATATTTCTCAAGAACTGTTCTCCATATTAAATGCCAAAAAATCAAGAAAATTGTATGAAATCTTAAAAAGTAATCAAGAAGAACCTTTAGGGAAAATTGGATGGAACCGTAGCTTCGATTTGAGTGATGCTGAATGGGAAAATATTTTCTCTCTCCCATTTAAGCTCACACAAAATACAAAACTGCAATGGTTTCAGTTTCGAATAAATCATAAAGTCCTAGCTACAAACTTATTTCTACATAAAACTAAAAAAATTGATACTAATATCTGTACCTTCTGTATAAAAGAAATTGAAACTATTGAACATGTATTTTGGGAATGTGAAGTAGTGCAGGGCTTACTAGAAGCCTTTTCTACTCTATGTTTTAGCAGAATTCATAAATATATTACATATTCAAAGAAAGATTTTATATTGGGGTCACATGTGAAGTCAGAAAAAGTGAAAACTCTTATTGCTCTCCAAATTAAGTATTTTATTTACAGTATGAGATGTGCCAACAATACTCCTTCTCTGAACGGGTTGATGTCCTCCATAAAAATATTATATGACACTAATGAAATAATAGCAAAGAAAAACAATGAACAAGAAAAATTTGATGAGGCCTGGAAGTATTGAAAGAATTTATTTAATTGATATTTCTCTCTTGCTCTCCCCCTCCCTCCTTTCCCTCCCTTCTTTCCTCCTCTCTCTCTCTCTCTCTTTCTCTTTCTCTCTCTCTCATTTTTCCTTTTGTAAAACCATGGAAAACAATAAATTAAAAAAAAAAAAAAATAATGTCGTTGTTTTGATACTTAAGTCAATTTTGACTGCTATCAGTGTGACTGTGAAAAAACTTTTTGGAGATTTCCTTGAAGGCATGTTTGATAATCCATCAGATATGACACGTGAGAGAACAAGTTCAGTACCTAAACACAATAAATTTTCAGAATCTATATTTGGACATGTGGACAGAATCCTTAGAGAGAAACCAAGCATCACAACAATAGCCAATGAGGCCATTGTTATGTTCTGTCACAATAAAACTTTACAGTGGTTAGAAACTCATACAGACAAGGAAAAGCTGATAGCTTCAGCAAGACTTAATGTGAAAACTGTGAGAGAAAATTTTAAAAGAAGACAGGCAGAAATTGAAGCCAAAAGGAAAGAGATTGTGCTTGAGAAGCTTAGAGCAGCTGAAATAACTGAGCAAAATAGAGTACAAAAACTTCAAAATTGCACCAATAAAATGTTGTAGTGGGGTTTATGGCAGCCAGAAGAACAAGTAAAGTATCATCTGTCTCTTTGTAAAACTAAAAGGGAAAAACAAGATGGTCTAAAGGCCCAACTATTGTTTCGAAAAGAGGTCCTGCAACAAAAGTTAAAAGATGATAAATATAAGAACATTTACTCATTCTCAAAGAATGTGGGAGGGAAGAGAGTGCTATTAACAGTGGATGAACTTTTGCAGAATCTGAAAGTTTTGATTAGGCATGCCTTTTCCACACCTTCTGCTGAAGAAGAGGATAATCCAATTTTCGTTGGTCGAAAAATTAGGATGAAGTTTCTCAGTGAGGGTCAAGGAGGTGAACACTGGGAGACTGGATTTGTTATATCAAAGGTATTTATTTTACTCAAAAAATCAAAATTAATGTGTAATTCAAATATGTTTAAAATGTCAAATTCAAATTGATTGCCTCAAGTGTTTATACATGCAGTTTCAAATTCATATTTTAAGTTGAGGAGGTAAGCCTTTCCCTTTTCTTTGACTCTTATTTGTAGAAGTGTAATTTAGTACTTTCTAATATATGCATGCAACTTGTAAAATAATATTCTTAGTGTAGATGCACTAAAACTCTTTGTAATACACTGTATATCTGTATGCTTTGCTTCCTTGATGTGTGTGCCTTAGTCCTGGAATGCAATAAAAACAACTTGTACTAATTAAAATGTGGGAGATAATTATCAATTAATTTTATTTCAAAATGACAATTACATGAAATAAATTATACAACTGCTCGTTGCTTTCTCATTCAGTTTGACTAAATACATGTATAATTTGAGCAAGATTAATTACAAAACTTTTTTTCTTTTTTTCAGGTTCCAGGTTATCCACGATCCTGCAATTTACACTTATAAACTTTCAGAAGATTATAGTGCTGGTGATTTAGAAATATTGATGTAAATTACATCAATATTTCTAAATCACCAGTAATGTACTGTATTGTAATGTACTGAAATAAATAATTTTGAGAAAGTTTATGACTATCTTTTGTCCAGGGATTGAGTTTTAGGCCATGTATGTCAGTCGACGCTTCCTTTTTTATCAGGTGACAGATAGAAAATCGTGCTTGTCATGAATTCAAATGTCCATAACTTCCTTATTTTTTAACCATGACAAAAGAAACATACATCATTGAACTTGTCTTTAAAAAAACCCTTTCTTCTGATATGCAACAATGTAGGATTTTTAAAAAAAAATGTAGGATCCTTTGTCCTCGTTATTAAAGGACGACCAGAGAATGTTACAAGCAGCTTCAGTCGGAAGCGGGTTAAAACTGACTCGCTTAATCTACATCATGGGGCTTTTTTTCATAGTGAATTGCAAGCATATTTATCAAATAAATAAGGCCAGTTTTAACTTCAAGCATTCTTCGATTTTATTTAAGATTTAAAATTTTATGCTAGTTGCCCTTTCTCCTGTTTTATATGTTTACATATGTATTGTCAATTAAATCATGATGATGGTTCGAGTTATCTCTCTTTGTTACCAGTAAAATCAAGACGATTCTGAAATGAATGAATATATATCATGGGACCATATTTTTAGCCGGGCTTATTGCTCAAAGAGCAATTACCGGCTTATGTGATCCTGTTCAAGAAAGGATGTTAACCCCATAGTCGCCATTTTAAAGTTACGTGTAAAAATATAGTTCTTACTCTCAACCACTTTTGAGATAATACAAACGCTAAATAAAGCAACAAAAATAAAACGAAGTTTTATCTAAATAAATAAACATATTTAGTACCTTTGAAAACTTCAGTCTTAAGTCAAAGAACATAGTTCATTGGTGTAAGGAGTTTTGATAATCAGTGTTACATGTGTCTTAGTTCTCTACACATACGAAGAAAAGCAAGAGAGGGAACCAGACTGGCCTGTTTGTTTATTTTCAGTTGCGGTACCAGATTAATTCTGATTCTGACAAAATCGGACCGTGGTATTAGGATAGAAACTCACTGTCAGTGTCTTATCATTTATATTGATAGATTTAGAATGATTTTTTTCATCAGAATTTTAAATCTGATATTCTTTTTTTTAATCTGTTAATACAATATAAACGTATGATTCATGTAAGAAATTCATAATGATTCTACTCTGTAAATGACCCCGGCTCTCTGTACTTCTGAGTACTTTGATTTTTTTTAAGTTCGGGTTGTCTGTCCAGACGCATTTAATTGTATGTTAACGCATTCTAAGTGCTGACAATCATTGACCTGGAATTTTACCTATACATACGATGGTTTTTATTTTTACGAAAATGCTCAATTTGAAAAAAAAAATTAACGTTTTGTACCAAAGTTAGTGAATAATTACAGCAGTAGAAATAACCTGTTATACGGTATTAAGTTCAATATTTGTTTGAACGAAGTTAGCGGGTTATTTCAAAGCACAAGTAAGTTGCTCTTGAAGAAAACGAAAACTATTTTACCCTCGACTCCCGGCCTTCACATGTAAGTGCCCCTAACACCATATCTATGATTACTAGAAATGTTTTATCTTTTATCCATTCTGTACCTCAGTATATGATTCGGGTTTAAATATCAAAGTAAACAATCAACTGCAAATGTCAGTACTTCTCGCAAAAGTCCATTACAAGAATTACACTATTAATAAATTTACAGTTCAGTGTTTAATATGATTCTTAATTATCGCAGGCACGTAGCATCGATTTTGAAAGTCGAAGGGGGGGGGGCAGCCACAGAAATTTTTTTTACTTACCTGAAAAAGTCGACAAGCAAAAAAAAAAAAAAAGAAAATATTTCGTTGGGGGGGGGGGGGGGGGGGTTAGAGGCAAACTTTTTCACTACCAAATCCTTTCGATATCCATGTTTTAGGCTAACAATACTATATTTGCTTCATATTACTTTGCTTTAGTATAAAGTGGGGGGGGGGGGCAACCAGCCCTTCAATGAACATTATCAATAGTAAAAGTATTGTTGGCAAAAAAAGTGGGGGAGGGGCCCTGTTGCTACGTCCCTCTATCGAATCACCTCGAGTATGCCGAGGCGAAATTACAGTGATCGCTGTGGTGCCTGTTCGGACGTTTACCTGACACGAAAGTAATCTAATCGTGAAAAATGCCTGAAAAACGTCATTTTCGGCCTACAATCCTTGATGGAAGACTCAGATATCGCCAATTGATATTGATGGAGGACTCCTTTTTCACTTCATAATTAAGCTACCTAGGAGAAAGACAATCTCAGAAGGTTGGTAACTTAATCATGCTTAGAAGACGGGAAGGATATTTAACACACTCAGGAGACGGATTTTGAGTCGTGCAGGAATTGAAACGTCTGCTTTAGGGTCGCAAAGTAATTAGATGATCGATACGTCAGAAGTTCGAATCAACTGCGGGACGTAGACAGCGGTCAATCGGATGAGAGCGTCTAAACCGAGGTCCTGTGAAGCAGTAGGTGACAAGATATCTCATTACTCAATTGCCCTGAGTGCCGAGTATAACAATTTGAGTCCTCCATCGGCAATTGGTGGCGTCTCCATACGATTGAAAAAATTATGGAGAGGGACGGTAAACAACAAATAAAACGGAACAATTTTTAAAACGGGGAAATCTTTCATTCTATGGTCAATACAATGACTTGCCAGCAACACCCTGAAATAATTGATTGTTTGTTATAGAACGTCTCTCTTAAGAATTTATCACTCATATGGAGACGCCTTCACCTGCCGGTGGAGGACTCAGGGTCCTTGAGCAGTGAGGGACATTTTTCATGCCAGCTTCTTCTGCGACACGCGGGACCTTGATCTCCACGTCCCACAGTGGAATTCGAACCCGCGACTCCTTACTTCGCGACTTTAAAGCAGACGATCTAACTACTGCGACAAGTGGGCGACTACCCTAAATTGACGTTTTGTCATGAATGTAAAACGTTATTGTGATGTAAAGAATGGAGGCGTACAATGCAAGGACAATCCCCCGCTCTGAGAAAAGACATTTCTCAATTCTAAAAGTTATATTTTTCAAAATTATATTGTTTATATCATCTTTTACACATTTAATTCTGTATTTCATTGTTTTAATATTTTATTAATAATTTATTTTTCATTCATGTTTTTAAGATACGTATTCATATATGATTCGAACCCTCTCCATAGCGAGGGTTTGGTCCAAGACCGACTGCTTTACCCACTACGCTACGAAGTATATGCGTTATCAACGTTTGTCAGTGTGATTTAAATAAGCGGGTTTGTTGAAGCGTAAATTTTTTCAGAAATTTTTGATTTTCATATAGAATGGGTTCAGATTCCATTTTTTGGACGAATGAAATAGATTTCGCATTTACGTTTCCATCATTTAAGCGTTAACGAAAAATGGAGACTTGACCCATTCCTGTTCAAAATTCATTTTTTATAGCTCTAGTAAACCCATTTTCCACTAAATATGCTTAAATGTCAACTTTGAAATGAAGATTATCAAATAATAAGTCGTTCAGTAAAATAAACTGATAATTTTTTTTGAAGATGACATTACTGAAAACATGATTTTAGAAAAATATGTTTTCTGTGAATTTTGAAAATTGAGAAATATTTTGTCTCAGAGCGGGGGATTGTCCACGCCTTATACGCCCTCTTTCTTTTTAAAAAGACAACCGATTTTGTTTAATTCACTTATTTTTAAAATACATACATGGATAAGTAATGATTTTGTTTCATTTAAAGCAGTATTTGAGGAATAGGATAAAGGGAATATATCGTGTACACCGTCACCAAACCTTCACACGACTACAAGCAAAGATACTACATGTATTTATTTTTTAAGAATTGCCGGTATTCTTAAATAATGAGCTGATAAAGAGCTGAATCTGGAAATTAAAAAGAATCCTGTAATTTTATCTTTGGAATTATTGCAGAAGAATAAAAACTGGATAGCATCTTCGCTCAGCATAATTGGTTCATTTTATGTATCCATGCTTTAAAAAAATTTTAATATATTAAGGTAACGTACATGTAGTAATATTAATAAATTAATTTTAATTAAATCAATAGTGTATACTAATTTTCATCTATAGAATACATATCTTTTTTTCAGATATTGGGAAAGTAGGAGTATTGTCTTCAAGTTCTCCTGTTTTGGGCGGACTTTGAAGTACGTTGCCACAGCCATCCTTGATGGAGCAGTAGTTACCGTTAGTACTTTCAAGGCTGAGCACTCTTTCAAGAGGAACAAGAATAAATACATCAAGATTATCAAGCACTTTTTAAAGATGAAGAAGGATAAATATATCAAGATTATAAATGCACAAATCTCCGACAGATATGGTGTGCATATATAAGTACTCAGTATTCAATTGAAAGAATTCTTTTTTAAAACCATTTTCTAAAAAAAAATGTTTTTCCTTGTTTTGAATAGCAATGAAGATACAGGGTTCGTGTAGTGTTTGTCTGCCTTTTAGATCTAGTGTATTAGGGTGTGTATGCGTATTTAGTTCAAGGAGAGATATTCAACATTTAACTTGCAATTTATGGGAGTACGAGCTAGTTTAAACTCCATTTGATTTTTGCCAGCCAATTTATATATCATTCCTTCATGAACTTATAACAAGCATTATCGCCCGCGTGGCGCAGTGGTTAGAGCGTCTGCTCTAGAGTCGCTAAGTAAGGAGCTGATCCTTACGTCGCAAGTTAGAATCCCACTTTAATGGGACATGGAGACAGGTCCTTAGGATGAGACCGTTTAAACCGAGGTCCCGTGTCGGAGTGGGTGCTGACACGAAAAAGATCTCTCCCTGCTCAATGGCCCTGAGTGCCGGGTATAACCCAATTTGCAGCTCTCCACCGGCAAGTTCTGGCGTCTCCACATGACTGAAAAAATTCTCG
Source organism: Saccostrea cuccullata (assembly GCF_032062105.1). Lineage (NCBI taxonomy): Eukaryota > Metazoa > Mollusca > Bivalvia > Ostreida > Ostreidae > Saccostrea > Saccostrea cuccullata. Next base: position 15,060 of record NW_026930377.1, read on the forward strand.
GGAGGGACGTTATACAACATACAATAAATCAATCATATAACAACCATCAAATGTGTAGATTCAAACTATATAAACATATTTTACAAATTACATTTTCATTCCCGTGAATACCCGATGTATTTTTGAGCATCCGCCCCAGTAATTCAAAACAAGCCAACAGGTGAAATCTTGGCTGTGCTACCAGAACACGGGCTCTCAGGTAGATAAAACAGCTAATCGAGTGGCTCCCCACAAGATAAAGACCAACATTACACTCACACAATAGGGGTATCTTAAGGGATTCAATTTAGATTGTTACAATATATATAAATATATACATCATGGAAACAACCAGGAAATTGTGATATATATATACATGTATATATATAATAGAGAGAGAGAGAGAAAGAGATCATGGAAAAAACTGGAAATTGGGTGACGAGGAAGAGGTTGCAAAAGAAGAGTTTTGTCAACTAAAATATTGTCTATGTCGGAGGCCGCTTCTGTGCCTCCGCATGGAAGACTTTCTATTAGCCCTGTGTATTTAGAACAAGTATGTTAATGTCACAGATGTTATGTTTTAATTTGTTCTGATAATTGGCGCGCATTGCCAATTAAGTACGTTCGCTGCGTTTGTTTGTGTTGTGTGTCTGGTGTGAATGTATTGAGAGATCATGTGACATTGTTATTTTCGTATTTACACGTGTTTCCGGTTTGGTGACCTAACGTGACCTCACTGCTGACCAATAACTGACCGTTTTTATCTCATTAATATGCATGTTTTAACTTCTGCACTCAGTATATAAGCACTGTACCCGCCAAATTCTTTACCCCCACGATTTTGCCTTTACGGTAGAAAACTGTGTATATTGATTCTAAGTTATCTTCAAAGTATGTAATAGTTACATGATGACACGAGATGATGCATACAAAATATCGTTGAGTTATTGCACGCGAGGAGGCGTTAGCCTCCGAGTTTGCAATAACGAAACGATATTTTGTATGCATCATCGAGCTGTCAATCATGTAACTGATTTATCCCATGACCCTTCATTTGACCTTTTCCCATATTTGGTATTTTCTTTACATCAACTAATAAAGACTCTGAAACTGAACCACGTGATAGTCTTAACCCGAGGGGTTTTTGGTATCCAAGTAACGGATTTACAAATTTGGTAATTTTCATAGTACTGTAACACGTGATCAATTTCTTGAGATAATCAATTCATTTGTTCTATGATCTGGCGAAAATGGCGGAAGGGGTCCAGCGTAAAGAATAGTCGTTTTTCAGCAAGCCTACGACGAGGATAATTTTCAATCGAGTCAAGCAGTTCAGATGTATGAACTAGGGCAATTGGATTTAAATGACCCATGGGGCCAGGACTTTATGAATTTCCATTTACAGTTTCCGGAACTGAAACGGGAAAATATTTTACGGAATGGACTGAAAATACTAGATTCGGAAAACATGTGTCGGCCATTGAAATAAGTGCGCTTAAAAAATCAAGAAAGTTAAACCACGAGCCGTAACACTTCATGGGCAGTCAACATGGTTCAAGTGTTCAACGACTGGAAATCTCAGCAAAACAGCAACTTGGTGAGTTTAAAATCATTCCCGAAATACTCAATATAGTAAATACCAAGAACTTGCGTACTTTATATATCACGTTTTGTACACTGTAATTGAGGCCAGGTGCGCATATGGATTCCCCTACCCCCGAGGACTTTATATCCGATCTGTTCCGATATTCTACGGTACATGAGAGCAAGGTGTTCATTATATGAACTTTTCAGAGGATGCCGGGAAGGAAAATGCTATTATTGAATGTGCGAATTCCTATCATGGGAGATGAAGTTATCCGATTTCGAGAATTATGCTCCGCCAGACCGTGTCGATGTCTTTTTTGTAAAGATTTGTGCATTTTGATTTAAACTGTGGTATCTGTTTTGTTTTGTTTTTCTCTTGTTTTTGTTAGTTCATTAAAATCTAGAAACGAATTTTTGTCTCATTTGCATAGCTCCTCCTACATCCAGGGTATAACAGTTGGATATCACTAGCTTTATATCACATATGTGATATTTATTATATCACCACACTTATGTTGATACGAGAAATACACCCTTGCGAAGATCAAAGAAAAAATTGTCGGTCATGGGATAATTACTTGGAGTGTAATTAACTGGATTCCTGGTAAGCTTTCTGTTTACCTCTATTATAATTATTATGTAAACGTATTTTATATTTTACTTTTATTAATTAATTCCGACAGCGAACAATCATATAATTTATGTGTTGTTAATGTCTGTTCTTTAATGTAAAGTATTTGTCTTGTGTGTATTGTGTTGTGAGAGTGTGTTTGATTTATACTTTGTAGGTTTATTTTGCTATAAGCACACTAATAAATACTTGTGCCGAATCCAGTGTCGGAGTTATTTCCTACAAAAGACCCGGTGACAATATTTAACATATTTAACTGCAAACATGTTTAATATTTGTGATTATTAATAGATCATTTGATTACTGGCAAAACAGAAATATTCCGTTATAATTATGTAAAGTTTATATAAAGCTAACACTTTTGAAATTCATAAATTCATTATTATTCACACGTTGCTATATATTTTGCAAATTGGAGAGCTGTGAAACATCAGTGCAAATGTTCGCAAAGAACTGCAGGTTGCTATGGAGGGTCGTTCTGCACTCTTGACCCTCAAGGGAGAGAGGAAAAACAAGCTTCCGTAATTTTAGGAGGCACGTATAACGTTTACATAATGGCTGTAAAGGCAGCGAATGAATTTCGTGGCCAGAGGTTGACGAGGAACTGATCATATTGACGAACCACCAGAGGACTGAAATTTCCCAGAAAAAAAAAAACTTTGAAGAGGGCAAAGTTGTCCAGGGCACCAAGAGAAAGGGAGAAGATCATAACAATGAAAGAATATATTCAAGATTATATATCAATATTCAGAATGTTTGACTCCACATTTTGGAGGATGGCGAGAGTAGGAGTATTGCAAGCAAATTTTCATCCACTGGGGGGACTCTGAAGTATTTTGCTCCTGCCTTTCTAGATGGAGAAATGGTATCAGTCAGCACCTTCAAAGCCAAACATTACTTGAAATTTAAAAGGAAAAAGTACATAAAAATTATCAAGGACCAAGGCTCCAGCATATACGGAGTGGAAATTGAAAATGACTCGATTGTAAGAATTCTTTTTTTTTTTAACCATTTTTTAAATAAAACGTTTTACCTTGTTTTGGATAGAGATAAAGAAATAGGTTCGTGTATGTGCGTCTGTCTTTTAAGGTTTGTATAGTAGGGCGTGTATTAGCGCAAGGAAAGATATTCAACATTTAACTTGCAATTTAATTTGAAGGGAGTACGAGCTAGTTAAAACCCGATTTGATTTTTGCCAGCCAATTTATATTTCTTTCTTTCATAAACTTATAACACCATTTTCAAATAACTGACTCGCAATTTTGAGAAGTATATTATTTATCTATTTGAATACTTGATATCGCGATTACTTAACTTGGGGGTAGGAAACGTCTGTTGGATGGGGGCAAATGTACTTTTGAGTACAATGCAAGATCAATCGTTATAGCATTAATAACGACAGATAAGCAAAAAATCCTGGTGGAATACCTTGCTAAACGATCGCTGAACCACCCTAATCAATTTTTAGAAGAGCTTTTCCTAAATTTGTTTCATTTTTAAAAAATATTTTATCTGAGCGGACACTTCTCATAATCCTTTTAGGTCACCGATTGCTATCCGTTTTCGTCTGTCGTTCGTCGTGCGTTAACATTTGAACATTTTCAGCTTCTTCTCTAAAACCACTGAACCAATTTTAGCATATGGCATTTATGGGTAAAGGGGAACAAAATTGCGAATTTCATGGTCACCGCCTCCCGCGGGGGGGGGGGGGGGACAAAACCACTAAAATTATTGCAATCTTTAAAAATCTTCTGTACTCCTGGACATCAAGCAGTCAAACTGTTGGTATGATTGTCCTCTACCAAAATTGTGAAATTCATAGCCCCAGTTTAGGGGTTCTAGTATATATACCCACCCTAATATTGGAGTTGACCCAGTAATTTAAAACAAAAGAACAAGAATACTCAATATATTTATGTACATTTATTTTCTTTTAACATGTTTTCCCTGCGGTCTCCAACTGCTGATCTTTCTTTTTTGGAGTGGTACTGCAAGAATATAGACATTTCCTTACAAAGTAATTCAGCATTTAAATTAATTTTATAAGGCACAACAGTGTATAAACTTTCGATCAAATCCTGTTTTTTTTAAAATTTATATTGTTACTTACATGCGTAGGATGGATTAATGATTAACAACACGCGGAAGTGTGCCTGCAAGCAATTTGAATGTAGAAAAGTTTAGAACAAACGACAGCAAATTACACATAAATAGCTGCTCAGAAATATCGATCATTAAAACCGAGAATTTTAAATAAATGAATTGCTAATAATCCTTAAAGCTAAAATAGTGATTAACATTTAATTCATTAGAATTTCATGGTAAAATGTGTTTCTGTTTTCATACGATACTGCTGTTCAAAGAGTTCGTTTTTCGTTAATGTTCCAATTGGAAAAATACTTACATTGGAAAAATACTTACACTGCCAATGGCTATTTAAAACATTGACTCGATGGATATAAGACCTACTTTCAGTGCAGACGACTCCAATCAATGTCTGTAAGCGGGCTTCAAGGGTGGAAATCATGGCAATCTCTGGCAGCTCCTTTTTACATGTGGCACTCAATGTCACAGTATTGAGTACATTTTTCACGCACGACACAATCTGGCTTTTTTTGCTGACAAAAAATAGTTAACATTAGGTAAATACGGCTCCACTTTACAATGAAATTTAAATCAGTCCTAATTGTTAGTAAGTTGTTCTCATTTTTTCCTTTATGAACTAAATGATAATCGGGCTTTTCTATAAGTCGCAGTCCAGATATTGTAACCCCATGCATTGAGAATTTCCATGAAGTGCCATTGAACAGTGAGGGGTCTTTTTCGTGCCAGCACTGCAACACAGGACCTCCGTTTACACGGTCTCATCCGAAGGACCGGTCTCCACGTAACTCGCGACGCAAGGATCGACTCCTTACCTTGTGTCTGCTCTAACCACCTCGACCGAATGGCGTAAGAAGTAAAATGCTTAAATTTGTGCATTGAACATTTCTTCACTATTTTCATTCAGTACTTATTATTAGTGATGCGATACACTGTCTTGAGCTGCTTGTAATGGTACTATATTTAAAACAAAAAGCTCATTTGTGTGTTAATTACATGTACCATAATTATTACAGGCAGTTTTTGACTTGAATGTAATTAACAATATAAACACCCATTAATATGCTAGAGGGTTTAAAAACATTCATACACTAGATTGATAGAGGGTGTGTGTTTGTATGGTGGGGTTAATCTTAAATGTTAAACATCTTAAATGATTCATTTGGGAAATGCACGCTACAAAACATCAATCAAGAAAAAGCCTACAATCTGACTGATATTATTTGGACCATATTATAGTTTTATTATTCGCATCTTAATAAAAGTCCATGTTTTCCTCGGTGGCTCAGAAGTTGCATTAGAGCGTTTGCTGTAGTTTCGCGCAGAAAGGAGGTGATCCTTCCGTCACGGGTTGGAATCCCACCGCGGAAGGCGGAGATCTTGTGTCGAAGAAAGATCCTTCACTGCCCAAAGACAATTAAGTATAGAGTACGCCTTCCACCGGCAAATGGTTGCATCTTAATTTGAGTTAAAATAAATTTTTCAAGAGGGACATCAAACAAACAAATCTAAAATCATAAATTGAATGTTCAGGTTAATATCGTCATGTTAAGACTTGTCAGTATAAAAAATGCTACCTGCAAATAGTATCTGTGCTTCCAGGACTTTTGCCCATAAGAGTCTGAATTACATCAACTTGTGTTCCAACAGCCTCATCAAAACACTTCTCCAGACCATTTTCGAACTTTTGGCGACAGGGATTTGTTACTCCGTGGCATACTGTAAAAATTTGGAATTTATAACAATATGAAAGATTTACAATTTTATAACCAAATTGCAATTAATATTGAATTAAATGGGTGCAACATGATGGCGAGAATCAAAAGTTAGCGTGCGTAGCCCTCTTATAAATCTTTTAGTGCAAAGTAAAAAATTAAAAAGACAATTCGAAAACGGTTAACATCTACTTCAGAAGAATCTTCAAACTATATTTGCATTTAAAAAATTTTCAAAATTGAGGAACACTCCATAAAAATTGTAGACTGATTTGTTAAATACAAAATAATTTACACATTTTTTTTTTTTTTTTTTTTTTTTTTTTTTTTGGTAAAAAAAAAAGACTTACCTACAGAAAGTCCCAAGAAAACTAAAACTGAAATGTAAGAAAAATTCATTTTCCGATTTTTTTTTCTCTAGTTTACCTCTGTTCGAAGTGTTCTACAAATTTAAAGATCAACAGAATATATACGGAAATAAAAGAAAAGGTCTCATTATGATTATTTACAAATTTACGGCAAGCCTTTCCCATGTGAATTGTTATCAAATTCCAGACTTAACGGTCCGAGAGAAAATTCAAGAAGGGAAAGCAAATGAAATACTCCAGAATGACTCTCATGGTGTCAGAATCCCGCCCCATGACACGAACGGAGGTGTGGCACTGAGGTGGACCAAAGCATTAATTTTGCCAATCTTTCGCTTACTCGTTGACAGTCAACTTGTATGATCTTCTAAACCAAGATTATGCAATATTGAATTCGGGACCTTTTTTTATTAAGGGCCAAGGCTTCATCGTGGTGTTAAGTTGGTCATTATCGAAAACAAACTTCGAATATTATTTTATAATTGAAATTTTATATGCAAACTTTGATTATAAAAACCAGTTATATTTATATATCGTTCGTGTGAAATTCATTTCCCATTCATTCAGAGCTCAACTTGAACCAAAGGGTAGGATCAATTTGATTACATGCTGATGCATTGTACAATAATTATTTTTGACGTGTAACCTAAAAATCACCTTTTATGTTAATTTCGTTTTCTCTTTGAGATTTTTTCACACAAATTAAGATGCCATCACTTGCTGCAGATTTAGACGTGTTCGGCACTTGCGGTATTTGAGGATAGGGATTATTTGTGCACCAAGGGAACCTGGATTAAAGTGTCATCTGAAGGACTGGTCTCGTTATGGTATTCGAACCTGTGACGAAAGATTGACTCCTAACTCCGCGACTAATTCTTACCATTGTGCCACGTGGGAAACCTAATAATGTAGCCAAGCAGATGCATTACAAGTTGCTCTATTGAATTATCTTTGCGAATTATATTTTCTCACTTTGAAATAATATGTTTAGGACATCAAGTGTGTTCCATAACTTTCTTCTTATATTTCGTAGACAATTATATGTAAATGCTATGGAAATGTTTGTTATTATGGATTGGTTTGTTACGCAGTGTGGCAACCGCTGGACTAATTTCCTTTTTTCATCATGCAAATTTAAGCGATTAATTGTGCAGAAGTAAATAACAAAACAATTTTTGCACGTTACTAAGATCCTGTTTGAGAAGCCTAGTATTAAAAAGCATTCAATGTGGAAAACTATCAGAATATGTGTAAGACACCGCTTCATGTTGAACAGACTCGATGGAAACGGCTCCATCATGACTCTTCTATTTTTCCTCATTCTAACTGTCTCCGTCAATGTAAAATACAAAATTATCTATAAAACATTTGCAAAGTTCAGACATGCGTTGATGATGAATTTAGTTTCCAGAGAATTTCTCACTTTACATGGTATATACGGTAAAGGTCGAGTTTTGCCCTTGCATGATTAAAAAAATAATTCAGGAAAAATATACATATATTTGTTATTTATAACAATTTAAGTCAAATTATGTTTTCACCGACGTTCATAAATTTCGTTTCCTCATGAAGTAATCTGCCACTTAGATGGTAGATTTTATTAGGTCACCTGAGTAACTCAGGTGACCTATTGCTATCCGTTTTCGTCCGTCGTCGTTCGTCGTCCGTCGTGTGTTTACATTTGAACAGCTTCTTCTCTGAAACCACTGAATCAATTTCAACCAAATTTGGTATACAGCATCTATGGGTAAAGGGAAACAAAAATTGTGAATTTCATGGTCCCCGTCCCCCTGGGGCCTGAGGGGTGGGGCCAAAATCACTAAAACTATTGCAATCTTTAAAAATCTTCTTCTTTACTCCTGGACATCCAGTAGGCAAACTGTTGGCTTGAATGTAATGAGTATTAAGTTCCCCAGGGCCAGGGATTCTAGCTAGGGCGGGGCTATATAGATTGTATAGTGAAAATGCATTATTTCTTTGAAAATCTTCTTCTCTGCTTCTGGGTATTAAATAAACTAACTAAGTACATAGTTATGATGAGCAAGAGTGCCTCTTCCAAAATTGTGAATTTTATGGCACCAGGGTTAGGGGTTCTGGTGTTAAGGCGGGGCTCTATTGATTATATAGTAAAAATACATTAATTCTTTGAAAATATTTTCCTGTGCATCTGGGTTTTTGCCAGTGATCCAAGTATATGTTTTTATGATGAAGAAAGGTGCATCTAGCAATATGGGTTTTTTATGCCCCCTGGGTCAGAAGGGGGGGGGGTACATAGTCTGAAAATAAATTAATGCTTTGAAATCTGCTCTTTGGTATTGATCAACCATTTTATGATAAAATTTGCAAAATTTTTGAAATATGTGGCCCTGGGTCAGTGGTTCCTTTGGGGTGAGGTGCACAACTGGGTATAAAGTGGAAGTGCATTTTCTCTTTGTTACTCTGATCTACCTCTGGGTATTAAGTAAATAGAGTAAGCATGCCAAGTTAATAATTATGATAAGCAATGGTGTCTCTTTCAAAATTGTGAACTGTGAATTTCTTGGCCTCTGGTTTAAAACACGAACCAAATTTAATTGTTTGAAAGTTGTTGCACAATACTCAGTGGGCCTCTTGTTTTTAAAAAAGCATGGAATCTTTCTGATATCAAAAGTTTTTATGCCCCTGTAATCGAAGATTCGGGGTATATATAGTTTTTATCGTGTCCATCTGTCTATCTATCTGTCTGTCTCTTTTTTTGTTCGCAAAAACTTGAACCTTGCCCATAACTTTTGATTAAGTGGAGCTATGACTTTCATATTTCACATGCGTTTTCCATGTGACAAGACCTTTCTTTGGGTACCACCAAAATTGACGTTTTGACTTTGACCTTGGAGTTTGACCCACTTTACCACAAAATTTCTTGACTTTTACTTTGGCCATAACTTTTGAACGGTAGATACAAGGACTTTCATATTTCACAAATGTATTCTTTATGGCAAGACCTTTCATTGGATCCCAACAACTTTGACCTTGACCTTGACCTTGGAGATTTCCATACTTATGAAAACACTTTGGCCATAACTTTTGAGCGGTAAGGGCTTTCATACTTCGCATATGTTATCCTCGTGAGATTTTTCATTGGATATCAAAAACTTTGATCTTAACGTTTGACCTACTTTTAAAAAAACTTGAAGCAATGGCCATAACTTTTGAGCGGTTAGGGTTAGGGCTTTCATACTTCACATTTATACTATGTGTGACTAGAATTTTTTTTAAGAATCCAACTACTTATAAGTAAGTCAAGTGTTGCATTTAAAAAATACGCTACCTTGGAGTTTCACATTTACATAGTTTTGATTTTTTTAATGACGTTTTCGAAAAGGAGAAACTACTGAGATTAATCTACGAACTGGTTGTGGGCGTCGCCCGCGTTGCTCAAAGGTGAGAGCGTCTGATCGAGAGCGCTAAGTTGATCCTTACGTCACGGTACGAATCCCACTGTGGTACATGGAGACTGGACCCTCGGATGAGACTGTGTAAACCGAGGTCCCGTATCGCAGTGTGCTGGCACGAAAAAGATCCCTCACTGCTTAATGGCCAACAGTGCTGAGTATAGGACAAAATTTGTAGCTCTCCACCGGCAAGTGGTGGTGTCCTCATACGGGTGAAAAAACTCGAGAGGGACGTAAAACAACGTACAAACAAACCAATTACGATTATACTAATCTTTCTGACGAATCGGCCTGTTAACCGTTTCCATCCATTATTGAAAAACTTTCAATGATGGTTAAGTCATTATTAATTAGTTTTGTATACAAGAAGGCCAAAAAGGCTGTTAAGCTCAAGTAAAATGTATTCTTTCAAACAAAATAGTGATATATGGGCGTCTATGTACAAAATAACAAGCGACCAGAATCTACACTCCCCGAGGATGCTTTAACTTAAGTTTCACTTTTTTCCTATATATTTCAATGTAAAACTTAAGGATTTTCTATTGTGGTCCCGCCTTATCCCCTGAGTCATGATTTCTACAACCTAGAATCTACGCTACCACAGGATGCTTTCACATAAGTTTCAGCTTTTCTTGCCCGATTCACTAGGGAAACAACACATATCGCAAGTTTGCTTTCCGAAAGATTTCATACACTTAAATTAAAACAGTTCTCTCTTTTTTTTTTAAAATGGATAAGATGAGCCTTTTTGTCCCCCGCTTGAAAAGTGGGGGATATTAATTTGGGTTAGTCCGTCCGTCATTCCGTCTGTCCGTCTTTCTGTCTGTCTGTAACGCTTTCGTTTCCACACGATATCTCGAGAACCCTTTGAGCTTTTGCAATGAAATTTAGCATAGCAATTCCCTATGGACTAAAGAAGAACCCTATTGATTTTGAGGTCAAAAGGTCAAAGGTCAAGGTCATAAATAAGCAAATTCTGTCTGTTATAACACTTTCGTTTCCACACGATATCTGTAGAACCATTTGAGCTATTGCAATGAAATTTTACATAACAACTCCCTGTGGCCTAATGAAGACCCCTATTGATTTTGAGGTCAAAGTTCAAGGTCGTAAATTTGTACATTCTCTCTGTGTGTAACACTATCATTTCTGGGCGATATTTCAAGAAGATTTTGAGCTTATGCAATGTAATTTTATACCAAAACTCCCTAGGACCTCTCTCACCCCTCTCAAAGTGCCCTGCCCCGTTTGTTTTATTAGTATTTATAGTATTACATGTCGCTATTTTTAGCACAGGGGCATGAGGAGAGTTATTACGTATAAAACAGGTTCTCGGCGGACTTTATGTTCTTATTACATCTATTAGAACTGTTTCATGTAGGCTAAATAAATCAAACACCATGGATTGTGAATTGTTGAGAATACCGAACATGAATATATACATGTATGTGAATTTAGTTCTGCATATACTTGGCGCCATCTAAAGCGATTCCGTGGTCTGGTGGTATGTCTCTCGCTTCGCATGTGAGAGGTCCCGGGATCGAATCTCGGTCGGTCCTTTTTTTTTTTTTTAAATAATTTTCTTTTTTTACTAAATGATAGTATTCAGCATGTGAAATGAAAAATTTATGATGTTATAAAATCATCATTACAGTGTGATAAATATTCCGTATAAAAATAATCTTCTATACACATAATAAAGAATAAGCAATCAAATCTTTATATGCATATTGACATACATGTATTTTATTTGCTTCAGTATATACATGTATACATTTAATAATTCTACAAATTCAGTCAAGGGGGATCCGACTTTTTCCCTAAGCGGGGGACACGAATTCTCTGAATTAGCTTGTTTTTCTTCGTTTCTTTTCAATTTGTTCACCTTCTATGCATTAATTCTTGTTTTCCTCCCTCACACCCAGCCGTTACCACAGTTTAATTTCATCCTTGGACCTGAAGGAAAAGATATTATGCAATAATGCTAAAACAGTTGATTTACTCCAGCTTCAATTAAAAATGACGAAATATTTGCAATAAATAATTTATGAAATTACTTGAGGGATGCAAATGACATCATTGTTGCATACATATCGACATGAAGCGATCGTTAGTATTACAAGAAACATACCTCCCCATACGATATACTTTAAGAATATATTGGTGTGCAAATAATAAAGCAATTTACGAATCCACTTAGGGGATGTCCATTTGAACCCCCCCCCCCAACTACAGCAGTGCTTGTCCTGCAGATATTGCAACACTCACTCAATAAACCTATAATTTAAAGATGTGAAGTGTCTTTTGTTTATTTATCCGAACAAATATCCCACCATTTTCCCATGGGATTAAATAGTGTCATATTGGATATTTTCTCCCATTGGGATTTTTGCCTCCCATAAACGTGTTCAAATGGGATAAATCCCAATGATATTAACATTGAGATATTTTCGCCCATAAATTGTTTAACATTTGGATATATTCCTTGGTTTCTAATAAGTGGGTAACAATATTTTAATATATGGGATATAGTCCATGTTTTACAATGTATAGGAGAAAATGTCATTCTCAAAACCCGTGGAATTTATCCCATTTAAACAAATTTGTGGGAGAAAAATTCCCATTGGGAGAAAATATCCCATCTGACACTCCCATGGGAGAAAGGTGGGATAGTTGTTAGTTGGGAATAATAATCCACGATTCTTCCATGAGATTCTAATCTTTTAATTACTTAAAATAAACATGTTTGTGTGTTCCACATGACACCATGTTATACTGCTAAGAAATTCCACAAAATACATGTACATGAAACTTTTTTGGTCATCACAGTTAGAAATGGTAGTGAAAAGTCTGGTTGTTTATTAAAGCATTTCTGGCCGCAGTTTTTAATTTTAAGGTTACCATAGAGCTACCCCTCAATAACGATAGTCGATCAATACAAAATATATGACGTTCCATCCAAAATTGGGCGGGATCCAGTACTTGGTAGGTTTCAAGTGCGTGGACGTCAGCAGTTAAATGTTCAACAGTCAAAGAATAATTACATGCCCACTAGTCAATTAAAATTCAATATTGAATATTCAATTTCAATTCATTGTCCAAATTCAACAGTTCAAACTTCAAAATCAAAATAACCTAATGTAATGATATGTTGCACTCCTCCAACTGCGTTAAGGCGCGACGGAATACGCCATTTGCAAGGGTCAGGACCATTTGTGTCCTGGCCTAAGCCTGTCACAATAACGGCACTGTCAAATGGGGATGCCAAGAATCATGGTGGCGGCGGCAGTATCTCAAAGCAGTTGCTCACCACGACCACGGCCTGCTCATTGCTTCAGCTGGGTATACATTACCCTTAGCAGACATAATATGCTCAACTGCCCCTTGACAGTTGTTCAACAACAAGTCCCCCCCCCCCCCTGTTGTGATAAATGAACCCCTATCCTCATTAAACAAACTCCTATACTTACCCTTGAATTGTTTATGCTTAATGTATGCCCCACCCTGTGCTGTTACCACCTAAATAGCTTCTCTGTTCATTCTAGATCTGGCTTTTTTCCATGACTTTTACATTGTTCGTATACGCCATGCACACCTGGGGAGCACATACTTACCAAATTAATACCTTGCATTGAATATAGGAATAGTTTCGATACTTGTAATAACGTCTCTGTCAAATGTTGTAACAAGTCCTTCAACTTTAAGTGGCTAAGATTGTTTGCCCAACAATGAATAATAACAAGACTGCGTTCATTTTCCAATCTCTGCAGAATTTTGAGTTTAGGGACCAGCTGACTCAAGATCATAACCCTGCCACCATATACTTGTATTTGGTACATTAAGATTATGACCCCTGTTCATGGATGATCCCACGATCCAAACTTTATAATAGACTAAATTAAAAACTAGATGCATGTAAACCAATTGAAACTGGATATCATTGAGATGATAGCCATCTCAAAGGGCACTGCTTTTAGCAATGAACATGAAAATGTAAGGTAGTTGTTAAGGGTTTTGACCTTAACCTAGAAACTTTGTTCAAGGTCACTGCTCATCCATTGTCCAGTGGCACTCTGTAAATTATGAGCCACATTGGACCAAGGGGAGAGAAGATATGCTCAGGACAATGATTTTCATATTAGTCTGCTGTGACCTTAACCTTAGACCTAGAAGTATGGTTCAAGGTCACTGCACACCCTTTACCCAAAGGCAGTCTATACGAATTATGAACAATATGCATTCGACCGCCATCTTCTTGAATTTTGAACAACTTTCCGTGATCCCCCTTGCTGCGCTAGTGTTGTTGCTGCCCCAGTGCGGAAAGAATGTTTTCTGTTTTTTCAGTCTTCTAAAAAAAGAAGCCAGGACTCGGGAGGGGGGATTTCTAAGTATAGTATTTTTTCATTTAGATCCTCCCACACTTTTTGATGTTGTAAGGTCGAGCAGTGGCAAATTCAGGATTTGGACATTAAATTATTTTCTTTAGCTCCCTTCTCCCAAATTTCGAAGCTGTTGTCTGACAATATGAAATGAACAAGTTTGCAAGAAACAGTTTAAGGTATAAATTGCTGGTGGGGATTCAAAATTCAATGTATCTATAAACAATATATTTATTTAATAAAGTAACACCAACTCTAAATAATTTAATCGTAATTGTACATTTGTAAAATCTGATTAATGGTATTGGAGTGGAAACCTGTTTTAGTAGCCCCAATAACTAGAATTTTGTTGTGTTTTAATGAAAAATGTAAATTAAAAAAAAATGTCATCCAAAAAATCATCTGTATCGTCATTCTATGCTTATTGAGTAACAATTTGTATCCTTTTCATAAACACAGATTATGAGGTATATCGTTGTCATTGAATTCTTAGTAATATTTTAGGAATGACTCTAATTCTTGGCCAAATTACTCGATATGACCTGGTTTGGGTCAGTTTATGCTTTATAATCCGCGAAGCGGACCTTGTTGGAAATCAACCAATGAGAGACTAGAGTACAAACAAAATAAAATTATATGTACATGTACCACAAGTCAATTTAAATAAATAAATCGAGCTGCTTGCATCACTAAGCGATAATAAATTTTGTTTTGTTTTGAAAATTGAATTAAAACTACACGCTCGACGGACTCTTCATGTCACTTTCTTTTCAAATCCATTTGTTATATACCAGAATCGACAATAGCTTATACATCCTTTTGGACATATGTAACAGTTGCTCGTCACAATTTGGCGCTGTAATAGGTATTAGTGTGCAGTCAAATGCCCCAACCACGTTAGGAAACTCAGCAGAGTATAGGTTGTGCAAGGTTTTCAAAGTATGATATCCAATGAAAAGGGGGATGGTGTAAGTGAATGGTGCTGTTTGCAGTGAAAATAACTTTATAGATATTAATTATAAACCCTTTCAATTCTTCATTTTTACCGAGAGAAATTCCAAAGAAGAAAAAAATGTTCCGATTCGGAATTCAGGGCGATATAAATCTACTAACGGAGGCAGTTTCCATAAACCCTTTTGATGCAAAAAGTGCAAAATCTAGCTGAAAAAAAATTATGGATTTGAATAAAGAGGCACTGGTGGTCGGGAGAAGATGTAGAGAAAGGACATTCGTCGTCCGTCGTCGTGCGTCGTGCGTTGTGCGTTAACATTTGAACATTTTCAGCTTCTTCTCTGTAACCACTGAACCAATTTCAACCAAATTTGGCATAAAGCATCTATGGGTAAAGGGGAACAAAAATTGTGAATTTCATGATCCCTGCCCCCCTGGGGCCTGTGGGGTGGGGCCAAAACCACTAAAATTAGTGCAATCTTTAAAAATCTTCTTCTTTACTTCTGGACATCAAGCAGACAAACTGTTTGCATGATTGTAATCAGCAATGAGTCCTCTACCAAAATTGTGAAATTCATGGCCCTGGGGTCAGGGGTTCTAGTGCTAGGGCGGGGCTGAATAAGTAGGTAGTGAAAATGCATTATTTCTTTGAAAATCTTCTTCTCTGCTCCTGGGTATTCAATAAACCAACTAAGTACATAGTTAAGATAAACAAGAGTGCCTCTACCAAAATTGTGAATTTTATGGCCCCAGGGTCAGGGGTTCTGGTGTTAGGGCGGGGCTCTATTGATTATATAGTGAAAATACATGAATTTTTTGAAAATCTTCTTCTCTGCTCCTGGGTATTAAATAAACTAACTAAGTACATAGTTATGATGAGCAAGAGTGCCTCTGCCAAAGTTGTGAATTTTATGGCCCCAGGGTCAGGGGTTCTGGTGTTAGGGCGGGGCTCTATTGATTATATAGTGAAAATACATGAATTCTTTGAAAATCTTCTTCTCTGCTCCCATGTATTAAATAAACTTACTAGGTGCATAGTTATGATGAGCTAAAGGTGCCTCTACCAAAATTGAGAATTTTATAGCCCCAGGGTCAGGGATTCTGGTGTTAGGGCTGGGCTCTATTGATTATATAGTGAAAATGCATGAATTCTTCGAAAATCTTCTTCTCTGCTCCTGGGTATTAAATATACTAAGTACATAGTTATGATGAGCAAGAGTGCCTCTACCAAAATTGTGAATTTTATGGCCCCAGGGTCAGGGGTTCTGGTGTTAGGGCGGGGCTCTATTGATTATATAGTGAAAATACATGAATTCTTTGAAAATCTTCTTCTCTGCTCCAGGGTATTAAGCAGATCAACTACCAATATAGTTATGATGGACAAGGGCCCATATCTTCCACAATTGTGAATTTCAAGGCCTCAGGGTCAGGGGTACCATAGGGGGGGGGGGGGTTGTACTTATATACTGGAAATGATGAAAAGTTTGAAATCTGCTCCTTGGTATTGATCAAATATCAAGGCCTAAGGGTCAGGGTTCATGTATGGTAGGGGCACTACTGATTATTGCTGAATATTACTGATTAGTTGAAATGCATTTTGTGTTCCCTTACCCTGCATCTGGGTATTAAGTAAACAAACTAAGCAACTGCGAAGTGTATTGTTATGATGATGAATGGTGCCTCTTTCAAAATTGTGAATGCCATAGCATCTGGCTTAAAACATGAATCAAATTCAATCACTGGAAAGTTGTTTCATAATGCTCAGGTGACCTATAAGGCCCATGGGCCTCTTGTTTTTTAATCTTTCTACTGGCTTGTAATTTTCGCCAAGCATTACATCAGGAGCTAAGGAGGCCTCAAGTGCATGGAAACCTTTTTCCCGTATCTTATGTAATACTTTGGGTTCAAGAATTGGTGGTGGAAAAGCATACATCCCATTCCAATTGATTGCTAGAGTATATACTTGAAAGGCATAGCTGTCTGGAAAGGGGGAACATTAAACTAGCAACTTCTTTTTTTGCACAGTTGCAAACAAATCTATGCATTGGGCTCTCATTTGTTGAAACAAAAGATTTACAACCGTGTTGTTTAGCGAACATTCCGTCATTCGTACTTTTTCTCCCTGGGAAAGTACATTTGCAATTAAATTCCTTCACCTGGACTGTGAACAGCTCGTATGGTAATTTTGTACTGAATACACCACTTGAACAACTCCCTAGTTAAACAACACAATTCTGGTGAAAGTTTTTATTCTTGTTTGTTGATGAAGCTTTTCACTGTTGTGTAGTCTGACCGTAAAAGGATCAATTTTCCCTTTATTAAAATAGAAGGATATGGAGATAACGAACAGTATTCAATATCAAAGTCCGTAAAACTTCTTGAAAGTTTAACTATACAGCTTTTAGCTTCAGCCAATTTTTGCGTTTCTGTTATATTGCTCTTGCCAGACCCCTGACTTCTCTCAGTTCTCCAGAGGTGCATGCTCCCCAATCTTGTTCTGACGCATCAGTTATCAATGTTAATTGACTTGGTGGATTTTGCAAAGGCATTCCCTTGAAAAAGTCTTCCTGATTCATCCACCATTGAAGGTACTTGGTTAGGATTGGACGAATCACTATCATTATCAGTTATCAAGTAAGAAGGTGAATCTTTTGTCTCCACATTGCTAACAGGTATAACTGTATGTGACGCATGTTTAACCCTCCCATCGGAACAAGATAAATGCATGAAAAGCCATGAATCCTAATTATTTAAGAATCAAACAGCTTGAGTGTGTCGACTTGTTAATAAAGTCTGCACAATGTCTAGAATACTAGGAAACCTGGATTCTCTGAGTGTCGCAATGTCCTCTACCAGGCTGAAACCCCAGATCCTTTATAAGTTGGGATGGCACTAAAGACGACTTTACCCAATTCACTAACAATCCCAGTTCCTGAACTATATGTAAAACATAGCCTCTTTGGTGAATAAGAGTTGTCTTGTCTGAATTGATCATCAACCTATCGTCTGGGTTCATGAATATTAATTTGCATTATCATTTTTTTAAGTAAGCTGCAAGAAGTGTAATTATTTTTGTGAAGACCCTCTTAGCTGAACATACAAATGACATCGCTCGAAACTGGTAACTCT
Organism: Saccostrea cuccullata; assembly: GCF_032062105.1. Classification (NCBI taxonomy): domain Eukaryota; kingdom Metazoa; phylum Mollusca; class Bivalvia; order Ostreida; family Ostreidae; genus Saccostrea; species Saccostrea cuccullata. Next base: position 33,330 of record NW_026930377.1, read on the forward strand.
GGCCTAGAAATTTGAATCGTAGAAAGTTTTGGATTTCAGGTTGAATTGGAATGTGAAAATAGGCGTCTGTGATTGTTAAGTTCCCTTTCTTCATTGCTTCCATTATAGTATATAGCGTCTCCATTTAATTGAAATGTCGAGGCACTACTGTATACAGGGCTATTTTCGCCCTTTCACGATTGAAAACAATTTTGTCCCGTTTTAAATTCGCCCACTTATAGTTTTGTTTAAGAAATGATACTGTAAGTTTTGAATTCGCCGTTTTAAATTCGCCCAAAAGAGGGTAGGGCGAAAATAAAACAGGGACGAAAATTCCCTTGTGTACAGTATTAACTGATTTAAGGGTTTTATATTTAAAATTGTCTTAGCACTTCTGTTTCTTTGGCATCACAAAATGGTGCGTAAAACCGTCGTTTTCTTGACCAGCAGGTACAGGTTCTATAACATCTTTTTCTAACAACATGCTTTTTTTGTTAAAATAACTGACTCGTGAATACCATTTCTGGGCAGGTTTCATTGACGTTAACATAGGATTGAATCATTAACTCCTATTTCTTGACAGGTTTCCTTGATGTTAACAAAGGGTTGAATCATTAACTCCAATTTTAACTCTTCCCTTAGGCTTTCTAATACCCATTGATCCTGAGTGATTACAGTCGACTTCATGTGGAATGCTAACAAACCTGCCCCTGCCTAGGGAAACATGTACACTCTCTGTCATCCTCAGTAAATTGTGGCATAGATTTGAACCGAGGGTGCAAGCATGAACTCTCTCTCGGAAATAACTGGATCTCAGGATCTGTGTATCTAAAAAGAAATTACTGAATTTTCAAATTATTTTTGTGTGATTTTCATCATCGTAATATGTGCTCTCAAGATTTATCACTTTAATGATTTTAATAAAATGAACATTAGGTTGAGTCTGATTTCCACTCTATTAAAAAAAAATATTAATTGGGGGAAAATCTGTTACCTCAATTAATCTGCTTCAATTTATCAAATAAATTGAATTTTATAGACTATATACAAATTATACATGTACATGTATATACATTTTAGTGATTTTAGTCATTTTTCTAGTAATTATAAATAAACAAATTAAACATACTTTGGTCTAATATCTTGGAGAATGGCGGACTTGACAGCTGAACAAAGAGAGTCATCAATATTAGAAATCTGCAACTGCTGCATCAACATTTCTTTGAGGGGGTGTATTAAGGTAAGGTTTGCGTCTCCCTCCAACTCATATTTTTTTTAATATGCACACATGCTATATATCAATTTATTCAGGGAGATTAGCTTCATCATTTAATATGATTTTCAAAGATATTGCCCGTCCCATTTTTTTAGTAAAAGACGCCAAATTTAACGTATTTCATATTTCACCTCGAATATTATTTTCATTGAAAAAATTGATTTATTTTATAAATTATCAAACTTTTATGATTAAAATTACCTGAATTAGTATAATTCATGCTTCTATTATTTAAACTTTTAATTTTCCGTTATCAAAAATGTGAAAATATGGGTAAAAAAGAAGATTTTTCAATTTTCCTTGATAAAGTGAAACCGTTGCCATGGCAACAAAAATATAAAAATTAACGTTTTACATATCTACCGATTCCATCAAAATTCATGAAGTTATTAATTTGATCATTTTCATTAATTTGAGCTAAAAAGATATGTATGTCCCCAATATTATTTCCATGGAAACGGGCTATATTATGGGTTCGGAACATAAAAATCAGGCCTTTTCTACACTTTTAAAGACAACATTGATATCACCTTGTCTTGGTGAATGTTAAAGACTAAATGTTATTTTTGATATTGTTTTTAGGCATAAATTGGCCAAAATATTCAAAATAAAACTCCTCCTGTGCTACATGATGGTCTAAAAATTTATTCCATGAAAGAACTCTAGTATTTATGGCAATCTTTACATCTGAATATTCTGATGAAATTGTCCATGCAACACTTTTAGAAGTACATGTATATGTATATAAACATACTTCAGAACATGTTGCAACTAAACCAATTAAAAGCCTATGAATTTGACCTCATGCTGATTTAGTTATTCCAACATTTAGTAACTTCTAGACATCTTTGTAGCAAAATATCTTTATTCAGTTATGGCTGGTGACTGTCATTATACATGTATGCCATTTTTTGAGTGAAATGTTGTAAGCATTGCATCCACGAAGCTGCTTTTTTTATAATTAAATGATTTCTTTACTTTGAAGAGTAGAAATGCTATCTTTAAAGTGATGTTTGTTTCCCCTCTCTTGACTCAGGGTAAAATTATTGGGTCGGTAGGTGAGAAAATCTTCAACAACATTTTTTTAAGGGGGATAAGAGGAATAAAAAGAAAAAAAAATATGGCCCTGCATTGAAAAAAAGTTTTCAGTCTGGTCATTTTAGTCAGTCGGTCTGGAGAGGCTGACAACCAAACATTTTTTAAAGATGGCCTATTTCTACACTTCATGGACATTAGCTCAATTATTGGATTAGGTACGTAGTCTGAGAATCTAAATTGAAATATCAGACAGAACAAAATAAAGATGAATCCTAAGTGACATCAATTCATACTTTAATGAGTTTACAGAGTACTTCTGATTTCAGAGAAAAGGCAAATTCTGCAAAATGACATAACACTGTCATAAATATTTGTCAAGAACAGGGAAAAAGAAAGAATGCTACAGTGATAGATATATCTCCTTGATATCCATGAAATAATAATTTAAATATAACAAAATTTTCTCCTTTTTTAAATCAAAATACAGAAAAAAATTAAAAGATTATAAATGTAAACAATTTTAAAATAAACTACATGTATTTGTGAAAGATTTTAATTTTAGTAGATTACTAAACTGGTCTGATCATTCCTACTAAATTAACAACCTTACAATTTCCAAGTGTCATGTTTTAAACTGTTAAAGTAGTGATAATTATACATGTTCACTGCAGCTTTATGTACAAAACTCATCAGTTTTCAGAAATACTTATTTGAGCATATTAGGTCCTGGTAAGAACAAAATTTAATGAATAAAAATACTAATCTTAATTGTTCATGTATTCATTTCCTTGCAATTTTACAAACCCTTTTAAGAAACTTGTTACATGTAAGTATAGACAAAAGCAACCTTCAATTAATACATGTACCTATGGTGTTGGTGTATACATTTATTTTACTGAAAACAAATTCAAAGATGGACAAACAGAGCATGCACTGCAATCATCACATACACATATTTTCTAATTATATGGAAAACAGCATGTATATACTAGATAGGATGTTGTTAAACATTAAATTTTCTTCTATAATCTATAGACATATAAAAATATGCATTGGGTATAACAAGTCAGAAGTTCTTCTCCAAATCTCCATTGATTTTACCATGTCTGGTTCAACATCTTAGCTTGATCCATCCAACTTTCTTGATATTCTTGAGCTGATATGGGATAACCTCTACTTTGATTGATGGCACAAATCTTTTAAGAAAACACTGAAGAACTTTTTTTGCTTCTTATCTATTCCAATTAATGACCCATGATCTGAAATCATATGTGTTCATTTTTACAATAACATTTAAGGAATTGCATTTTTGGAATTGCATATAGGAATATTGCACTGAGTTTCATTCACTCAATGAAATGAATAAATTCCCAATATAATCAATAAAGAATCAATATGAAACTATTGTAAAATTTACAGATTGAATTAGTGAAATGCAAATGCTTGATCAAGAAAATTGATGTTCTTGTCATGCACAATCTGTATCTTTTTTTTATTAATTAGAAAATTAGATATTAATCAAAATCAAACCTCATTTAAAAAGGTAACTTGAACAATTGAATACCTGTTCCAATAATGTTACAAATATTAGGCCTAAAAAGCAAGGATTTTATTTTTCATAATTTCTTGAATGAATGCATTTTTATTTATTGGCAATGTTGAGATATTATTCACATCATGACATCCTTGTACCGTTTATTAATCGTTTTTAAATCCGTAGTCAGTAGATCATTCATAACTTTCAGTAAAATGAATAGTTAAATAATTACCTGATGAAAATACTATCAACAATCAAACTGTCAACATCATCATTCGACATGGTCAAATGCACCGTGACTTTTCTTCCCTGTTCGGACTGCATATAGCATAATACTTTACAGGATACTCTCAGGTCTTTTCTTTTTTCTTTCCCATTCTCACATAAAATTTTAGTGTAGTGGTGAAGCGAGAAACACACAACAGCACAATGCGTCAATTACTTTCTTTTGATCGGAATGGCCGTGCAACTTGCCACGTTCCGTATCGAAAATAAACAAGTCCTCTTTTACTGGTTCATCCACATACATCACGCTAATCTCAAAGGCTTCTAAGATTCATATGCTTTGATTTGTTATAAGACTTTCTCCTGAAAACGTCCTTTGTTTTTAGTCCTAACAATAAGTGACAACAAACATCAAGTATGACAGAGGAAATTCGTCACCGAGATGCTTAGCATCGCTGGTTTAAATTCGCCTGTTTCAAACGCTTTGGTGATTCGCAAGAGTTATCTCCCTGTAAACGCAAACCTTACCTTAAAGAAACTGTTGGGGATTTTTCCCCACACAATAGGGTTTTAACAGTTTTAAAGGCTTCAGGATCTGTATCTTTCTTTCAACTGAAGATATATCATCTTCTTTGAGTGTGTAAATGTCCTTGGCATTTTTCTTTACATCCTTTGACATTAATGTAGCTTCTATGACTATTCGCTGTTCAAAGTAAAGGTTCAACATGTCATATGTTGAATTCCAATGAGTTGAAACATCACCTATGAGATTGTGTTTTGGAATATCTAGGAGAGTTTGCTTCTTTTTCAGTACAGCCATTGCAGTTGAACTCTTGTGAAGAAAGGTCACCTAGGTTCAAGCTCGTACACAAGTTTCAGAAAACCGAGATTTTCCAAGACGGAAAATGGACGCATATTTTTAGCAATGAAAATGCCTAATTGCCCTGGTAATGCTTGTGTGTCTTGTTGAAGTTTGAGTCAGTTTACTTTTTAGAACAAATGCTACTATGTAGTCTTAATTGCACTGTACTTGTTCAAGGGGTCATGGATTCCGAATTTACTGTCCATTTTCACGACTGAGATTTTACATCTTTATTTGACACACTACTTTCCTTCGTGAAGCTTTCGCTTTTGATACCGTGTTTCCTGTCCAAATGTTTAGACATCGATTATGTAGTACCGGTCGCGTATTTGATTTGTGTACTGCATATTATGTTACACACTGTAATTGTTTTGTCTGTTTCTCCATCAGTACGTAAAAAGTCGAAATATTTTCACACTGTCACTGACGATTTTGTTTTAGACGCCATTTTTGTCTTTAACATATTCTATTATATAAAGTGGAACCGAACCGAATTCCAGAAAACAGGACCGAACCCGACCGAAATTAATTGTTCCGCTGTTCCAGGGTATTTCGGATACCCGTGACAGCCCTTATTGTATAGGAAACTAGAGGGGGAAAATTACAAATAGTAAAGGAGGCAGGTAAGTGGAAATATTGAAATGAACTATACATTCAATTCATTTCAATATTTAACATGTGCCGACCTGCACACTGATGACTTTAAAATTCCAAGGGTATCTGACATCGAATACTCTCTGTTCTGTTCCCAAAGCCAAAAATCTTAGAGCAGCGAAGTGCTGTAGGGATGCTGGCAGACCTTGTGAACGCTGAATCGGTCTTTCCAAGTGCTCACCAACAACATATAGAAGTCTTAAAGATCGACCCTCTGTCCAAACGGAACCTCTTAATAATTTCATCATCACGGAAGGAGTAAATGGATTCAATCTATTCCTAACTACACACTGCCGTACGACGCAACATAATTAAAAACGCTTTTTTGAAACCCCGAAAAAGCTACGCTCTATTTACGTCGCATTTTCTGTAATGTATTCTACTTTTACCCTGTTCTTATTTTACCCTATGCCGTTCGGCCTCACTGATGCGTTTCATTGCATTTGTATTGTCTTGTGTACTTTTTATGTATTTGTATGAAGTAGTTGAATAATAACGCACATGGCGTGGTCAGACATATAACATGGTGTCAGAAGTTTAAGAGCCGATAAAGAGCCCTTACGACTATTGAATGATGTATATGTTAAGTGGTGCAGTTTCTACAGGATCTGGAATCCACTTGGAAAACATTCAAACTGCATGCAGATTTTATGTTCTAGGGACCCATCAAAGAAATGTCGGAACCGGAAAAGCGTTAGTACCTTTTGCTTTGGGGTAGGGAAGAAAGGAAGAACGACTTTTTCAACTTGGAAACTGTCAGAGGAGGAACAGTAGAAACTTCAGAAAAACGTAGAGAAGTTCGAGGAATATGTGAAGCCCAGATCAAACGTAATTTTCAGCCGTTACAAATTTCACAGTACAGTTCAAGAAACAGGTGAGACATTTGAAAATAGTTTGCTACTCAGCTGAAAATCTAAATGAAAGACTGGAATTATGACAAGCCAGATGAAATGGTTGGAGACATAATTGTGATAGGTGTTAGAAACTGCAGCTAGAGAAGGCTATGGAAATAGCGCGCACTCATGAACTCTCACAGCCCCAAGCCAAATCTATGGCAGGAGAAGACTCTTCAGTTAACTATGTTCACAAGGAAAAACCATCTCTACACAATAAAAGTTTCACAAAATCTGATAGAGGTCAACAACCCAAACACAAATTCAGATTGTTGGAATACCTGGTCTTCAAAAACCACATAGATATTGTCAATCAGAAACTCAAGCATCTCTTTTATGTTATCTTCAGAGTACTTGTGTGTGCAATCAGAAATCTCTGATTCAGCCAATCCGACAATCACTAAAGAGTCGTATAACGAAAATCTACCAAAAACCGGAAGCACACTTCAATCCAAAGACCTACCAACACATCTCGAAACCGTGAAACCGTCATCCAGCCTTGTGACCAGGTCAGGACGTGTCGTAAATCCACCGAAGAAATTCGAGGACTTCAACAAATAATTGTGTTGTGAAATTTAGTGCATTTGTGAAAAGTATTTACATGTGTTTCGTTCATATGTGTATGTGTGATTCAGTGATGTCTATTCACAAGATTCCCAAGAGTCAGGATTCATCAGAAAAAATTTTAATTCTTCAAGATATTTTGGTTTTGGTATTTTGAACTGGTTAAATATCAAAGACGTACTGTTGAAGAACAGAGTTCTACTGAGATGCGACGGTGCAACAGTGGTGTCATACTTCAACAAGGAAGGGGAAACGAAGTCCTTTCAACTGTATTGTCCTCTTTGGGAGATATTTCAATGGAGCAAACCCAGGGATATAGCGATTCGAGCTGCTCACATCCCAGGGAAGAAGATGTATTAGCAGACGACTTGTCGAGAGGTCGTCAGGGGGTTCGGAAAAAAAAATGGATCTTGAAGCAGAAGATTGTGAATCAAATTTTCCTGAAGTTCTCCACTCCGAATATAGACTTATTTGCCACAATAGAGAACAAGAAGTTGCCAGTGTTCTGCTCTCCCTTTCCAGATCAGTTAGCTTGGGCAGTAGATGCACTCAGTGTGCCATGGAAAGGGATGTTGGCTTATGCATTCCCCCC
>NW_026930378.1:0-41431 GCF_032062105.1 Saccostrea cuccullata
TTTATCATAGATCAATTAAATAAAGTAACAGCAAAAGAACTCAAACTTTGAAGCTGCTTGTACTAGCCTTGTACCTGTCAATGTTTTAACAATATCATCTTCCTTAAAATGCTTTGAGCACACATATGTGGACTTGGATATCTGAAAAATATTAATCAAGTTGTAGAACATCCGATTGGCATTGCTATTATTTCAATTACAATTAAGAAATTATACATGTATTAAAAAGTATATTTAAAAAATACTTTATAATAAAGTATATATATATATATTTACATCCACTGAATATTTTCTTCTTTATTTCTTAAGAAAACCCATTGCGTTCATCCCTGCATAAACTACATTAGGCATATCACCTGTACAGATTTCTTGATCAGTGGCCGTTCCATCAATGAAATGTACAAAGACGTTCGCATCATTAACACAATAATTAATATTTTTAATCCTACTTAAAATGATAATTTAAACAGATATAAATATAAACAATAAAATGTCTTTCTTTGTTTGTTGTTACTGGAATGACCGGTCGCAGCTATTGCAAAAAAAATTTTAATAACCCGCTTACTCAGGTTATGTATTTTTTCTGCAACAGCTGCTTCCCTTCATTCCAGTAACAACGAACAAAGAAAGCATTTTATTGTTTAAATATATTATGCTTCTGTTAAAATGTCTCCTTTATATAAAGCTTAAAATGTAATTAAATAATGGGTGCACAAGCTAGGCTTTCTTTGCCAAATTTTCGAAATATATCTTCCCAAACGGAAAAGATTTTTAACAAACTACTATTAAACCATCAACAAACTACCAACAAACTATATTTTTGTGGTTTGTTAAAGTAGTTTGATAGTATAGCATTTAATGAACCACTAACAAACCACTTTTTCTAAAAATAGCTGCAGTGGTTTGTTAGTCTTTCATTTCTGGTGATTGTGATTTCTTTATAGTTTGTTAGACTTGGTATCTTGCAACAGTGTTTTATTAGTATAGCATTTGCATCTAACCACATGGGAAATTACTTTACAGATGTGTTTAGGGTTGAATTATCTAGAATTGTTGAAGTTTCCAAGAACAGCTTATCTCTTTACATCTGGTGTTAGCTATTTGCGCCAATTTTCAAACCACCAAGCAGGTCAGAATTAAACAAAGGAACTGGTGAAGGGACATTCAAATTGTTATAGTATCATTCTATAAGATCCCTGACTGGAAAAAGCAGCAATTAACATTATTAAAAGATGGATCTGGATACAGAAGAGGTATTTTATGCATTTCATGAAGTAATTAACCTTCTGTGAATGTGGATGCGTATGCTTTTTACAAGCTTTGGGTTTTTATTCATTTTCAGATTGACCTATTATTCCTATACTAGTTTAGATCAGTTATGCATTGGATTATGGGAAGTACACTGTATACTTGAAAATAAGACAATAAAGATGTCTTTCAAAGTTGCAATGAGGTCAGAAAAAAGGAATTATTGCAGCTTTTTCCATGCCAGATGAAGCAGGGAAATATTTAAATGTCGATCATCAGCTTGAAGAACATTTTTTGGTGAAAAATACTATGAAGATGTACACAACATGAAGGAGAATATGTGATAAGTACATGGACATTGACTTGGAATCGCATCTCCTAAACAAAAGGAAACATGTTGGATGTTGCACTTGCATTGCATGGCTAAACTTGTTTATCCTGGAATTTAAATACTCTGAAACAAGACTTGTTGAATATTTCAAAATGTGATTGTTTTAGGTGTTTTCAATTAAGACTTGTGGATTTGTAAAGGAAAATTCAAATCTACAGTGTTTTGCTGATGGATTTGTTACCAGTGATTTGTTAGTAGTTTGTTAGAGTGGTTTGATAGTAGTTTGTTAGAATGGTTTGATAGTAGTTTGTTAGAGTGGTTTGATAGTAGTTTGTTAAGTGTGGTTTGATAGTAGTTTGTTAGAGTATAGTTTGTTAGCTCATTTGCATGTGATTTGCTATACTATTAAACTACTTTCAAACCATAGTGGTTTGTTAGTAATTTGTTATAGTAGTTTGTTTGCCCTTTTTTTCTGTATGGGTTTGGTTTATACCAGCTATTTGCCTTAAATTGGCTTTATTATATCAATTGCCTCCTTCACCATAATTGTGGCTCTACTCTTTTGCATGGCAAATTTATGTATAATGTATGATTGGCATTTTTGTTGATACAGATAGATATTTAAATGACATGAAAGACAATTGCCTTTACATCAAATTTAACCAAAATATAGCATTTTGCCCTGCAAAAGAGTAGTGCCGCACTTATTGTGAGGGAACTATATATGCAAGGGGTAGTTGCAGAATAAACAAATATTCCAAGTTGGTGCATATAAAATTAGGATGCTGTAGACAAAAGAATTTTTAAAACTTTTAGTTATAACTAAAAGGAACTGGACATCTTGATTACAAGTGTAAATGTACATGTATTCTCAATAGTTACTGATTTTGAGAACAGGCCTAGTGTATGTCTGGCATTTTGTTCTGTTGATGCCCATATGGCCTATAAATTGTAGGCCTAATTTCAAATAGCCTAAATATTAAACATGTCTCACGAACGATACAGTGTATACATAATGATATGATTTAATACTATACAGGCTCCAGATGTTATGAAGAGATTTGTTTTTCTGTTCGGATCGAAATAATTAAGTGGCATGTTGGTTGGAATGGGGCTTGGGTTTTCACGCTTGTAGCGATATTTATCATGTTTATCATTCAAAATACATTTTATATGACTGGAAAATTTATTAAAAGGTGTTATATCGAAATGTAATTTAATTTAACTTCAAATCATGTAGAGATGTAATGAAAGTGCGAGATGATACGAAACCTCGCTTGTGTGCAGTTTATATTATAGCAAGACGGACGTAAACATCACTGGTGATGTGGAATCTATCGCCTTACTGTGATTAAATAAAAGGGTCCAGTATGTCAAAACTCAATGAAATTAAAGGAAAATATAATCAAAATAAAAAATCAATGACTTTTTTAAGTTGTTTCAGTGAGGGATTTTTATATATTCACAAAACCGACAAACTCTGTGTCAGGCACGTAAAAAACTTACATGGAAGTCAGGACCTTCGTCTCGCCGTATTTTAATAATCCACTCTTTCCGTGCAGATGGATCCTTTGGAAAAGAGTGGAAGGATGTTGCTGTACCCCGACGACTGTCCTCGCTACAAAGCGGCACGCAACAATAAGCCGCGGAGCCTGTTTTCGCATGGCCGTCCATTTTCAGCGTCTGCTCGCACATGTGCTTTTTGTCAGGTCAGCCTCGTTATCGCTACGAACTTTAGCGCGTGCGTGAATAGAGTCTATTTGTTTCTCTATAGAGAAAACGATCAGCTGTATTTTAGCGATTTTAGTAGATATGGTAGAATAGGAATAAAGTCCTTGTTGTCTTGAATGATGCAGGATAACTCCTTGGTCTCGAAATGTTGTTTGAAATATAAAAGCCTTGGCCTCGGCTTTTATCTTTCAAACAACATTTCTCGACCTCGGAGGTTATTATGTAACATTCACGAACTTTTATATTTCAAACAACATTTCGAGACCAAGGAGTTATCCTGCATCATTCAAGACATTTGAGTATGTTTATGTATAATATATATTAATTATTTATACCCATTAAACAATCAGTTAAGTGTCAAATATTCAATAATCATAAAAACATAAAACCTAAAATCTTTGTACGAGATCGTTACTAACTTAAGAGTAAGCTAAAATTATAAGCTGCTAGACTAAGATCAACTTAAGTTCAACTTAAAAAGAAAGAGGGCGTATAAGGCGTGGACAATCCCCCGCTTTGAGACAAAATGTTTCTCAATTTTCAAAATTCACAGAAAAGTTATATTTTCCTAAAACCATGTTCTCAGTAATGTAATCTTCAAAACATTTTATCATTTTATTTTACTGAACGACTTATTATTTGATAATCTATATTTCAAAGTTGACAGTTAAGCATATTTAGTGGAAAATGGGTTTAATAGAGCTATAAAAAATGAATTTTGAACATGAATGGGTCAAGTCTCCATTCTTCGTTAAAGCTGACATGAACTCTTAAAAAGGCATCAGTTTTCATCTTTGTACGACTTACTACATTCCTGAACGCCCTTGTCCGACATATTTGTTCGATTCCGCCATATTAATCGAAGATTTTTGGCCACCTGTACCTGCTATATATAGCCCTGTAGAACTGTTTCACTTGAGTGATTTTCTAGTTTGGCTGTCGACATGTACACATTTCCGATAGAAGTCCACAACCTGACCAATACATGTTTGAAAAGTAAAAATTCAACAAAAAATAGAGCTATACCGAGAATTAAATCATTTTTGAATGCATTTGCTGCAATATAAAAAGTACACAAACATGGAATACATTTATGTACAGCAAAAATCCATGCAGGTCGAGAAAACGCGTCAAACGCAGTGATAAAACATTTACCTGAATACTGCTATCGTTACAGGGATGTGCACATGTCGAAAGAATTATCCTATTTTACTTTTATTGAAAAATGCATCTCAGAAGTCATGTAATCCATTGCTAACTCAATAGTAAAAGATGCTTGGACACACGTGGCCCATGCCGATCATTTTATTTGGTCAGGGAAAATATCAAAGGTTGAAAGCTCAGTGGGGTTGAATTTTTTTTTTCAAAAATAAACATTACTCTTGTTTGTAAATGTAGTAAATAAAATTTATGATTACATGGTTTAACTTCAATAAATTTATAATAAAGCATGTATTATTACGAATCATTCACCATGTTCACCTTTTGAAGATATTTTCCTGTGATAGGAGGGGGAGGGGTAATAAAACATGCATATTAATACTCTCATAAAAATAATTTAAGAAAAACGTCTGAAACAGATTAATTATTATCAAATAAATACTATGTATAGGCTTTATTAGAACTAATATAATTTGATACAAAGTTATCTATAATTTTATGCACAATGGAAGAAAAAAAGTGAGCAAGTTCACATACCCCACGCTTCCCCAAAAGTCAAAGTGCTGAAATTCCCAGAAAAAATAAAGGAATCGCAATTTCCATGTATTATGCTCATCTATACACATTGTGTCCTAAATACGTGCAAAGTTTGACGAAATTGTGTGCAGCGGTTTAGGAGGAATTGCGCTAACAAACTGTTCATCTCTATTTTCAAGATATGGCCAAAATCTAAATGTGAAAGTGCGGAAATTCCCGAAAAAATAAAGAATTCGGAATTTTCTGGTGATGTGCAAATCTACACACACATTGTCTCCTATAAATATCTGCAAAATTGGACAAAACTCTGTGCAGAGGTGTATGAGAAGTTGCGCTGACCAAAAAAAGAAAAAAAAGACTGCCTGACGGGTCAAAAACATTATACCTCATGCACGCAACTTATTGCGAGGAGTATAATAAACAAGTTTGATTCTGTGGTGCAATGATAATGAAAATAGAATTTAATGTGAATTAAATTTCTAGACATAAATAATTAATGATTATTAGGAAAAGCATATAGGTAGAGAGAGCAAACTCCCCATGAGAATTCCACATTCTACCTACAATTAGCTTTTTGAAAAATTCTCTTGTCTGTTGTCCAGGTCCAGGTTCGACGTTTGAGAAGGTAATTGAGAAAGTACCCAATGTTCCCATTCCTGTGATGTATATTTCACGTTTATTATATCCCCCGCTTGAAAAGTGGGAGGGTATATAGTAATCGTTATGTCCGTCCGTCTGTCCGTGCGTCTGTCTCTTACACTTTGGGGTACCAATCTCTTATCCGCAAATCATCTTGTACCACTTAGTGAAATTTAATGAAACTTTCACAGAATCCAAGGTTTATTACATATTACTATTGTGCAACTCCTATTTTACTTTTCAGGGGTGTAGCAACGGGGGGGGGGGGGGAACTGCCCCCCACTTTTTTTCCTCGACCTAACTTATACTATAGGAAATGTTAATTGAAGGTTTTGGGGTTTTTTTTTGTTGTTTTTTTTTTTTTTTTTTTTTTTTTTTGCTTGTCAACTTTTTCAGCTAATTAAAAAGAATTCTCTGACTGGCCACCACTTTTAAATACGATGCTACGTGCCTGCTTTTTGATTCGACACATATTTTGGGTTTAGCGACAACAGCAAAATATGGACTGCCATTACATGTATAACCACATGGGAGGCGGGGTATCCTTTAGTGAGCTCATTGCTCACAATACCTCTAGTTTCTCTTTCAATTTGGGCGTTTGGGTTAATTTCTTGTCTCCAAATTAAAATTATTATTCAATTTACGAAGTTTCGACATCCCGTCTGAGAAAAATCCTTGATCAGTTCTAAGGCTTAATAAATGGTACAGCATAAAGTGTGTGAGATTTTATACCTATTATTGCCCTAACGGATGGGAGAGGGAGAAAGAGAGAGTTCAATATACAAAAGAGTTAATAAAAATTATCCGTATTCAACCAGTGTCGAGTATCCCTACTCTAGCTCTTAAAATTATCTCTCAAATACTCCTAAAGAAATTATTCTTATACAAAAAAAATAGCAAGACTATCAGGCAGGGATACTGAAATCTCGAAAGACTCTCTGTAACAACATAAAACAGTTACATTCCTCAAAATGCACTTACTTTGTGGTCGAAGTGACACATTTTTAAAAAAATCTCAAAATTGAATTCGGCAGAAATGTCTGTCTTCCAAGAATATTTAAATAACGGTCATGTCAATTATTTTTGCATGCCCCCCCCCCCCCCCGCGCCTAAAAAAAAATCAAATGCCTAAATGTCAATCTGAACAGGGGATGGCCTTTCTCCGTATTTGTGTGTGTGTTAATGAACGTATAGATGTACACATAAAAATTTGTATTCTGGTGAATTGCTTTTAAGATTTGAAGTAAATAATTACCGTACCTCAAATTACTTGGTTTAGATTTGAGATTAGTACTAAAATAATCAGTTATAATTGACAAATGAATTTTGCGACGCAAACCAACTGCAGACTATATACATGACTTTGTATAGAATGTATATTAAAAGTACATGTCAGGCACGTAGTATCAGGGGGGGCCAGAGGGGGCCTGGCCCCCCCACTTTTTCTCCCAGCATTACCTTTACTATAGAAAATGTATACTGAAAGGAAGGTTGCCCCCCCCCCCCCCCCCCCCACATTTCAGCACAGTGTAGTGTTATAAAGAAAATTTACCCCAAAAAGTATGAATTGAAAGACAGTTGGCCTTGAAAAAAATTAGCCACTACCCCCCCCCCCCCCCCCCCCCCCCCCCCCCCCCCCCCCCCCACGAAATAGGATTTTCAACTTTGGGCAACTTTTAATATTGGTTTTTTTTTGTTTTTTTTTTTTTTTTTTTGCTTGTCAACTTTTTCAGGTAAGTAAAAAGGCCCCCCCACTTTCAAAAACGATGCTACGTGCCTGCATGTAGATAGACAATTCACAATTATAGCTTATGAACAGCAGTTATAATACTTTAACCCCCCCCCCCTTTTCAGCAGCGCAAATCCCAAATAAGTTCTCTTTCCACTTGTGATATTTTCCCTGATCAAAATGTGATCAGCACGGACTAAGTGTATCGACGTGCTAGTCTGTACGGAGTAATGACAGTGTGTTTACTATTGAGCTTTTATGGAGTTTATTTCTTTTTTGTGATGCATATTTCAATAAATGGGATTCAGGGTGTATATCACTTGACTTGTGCACATCTTTGAACCGATGCAGTAACCTTATTTCCAGGTATGGGTACGTTTACAGCGTTCGAGGCGTTTTCTCGATATGCATCAATTGCATCTTTAGGACCTGCAAATCAAAGACGTAGGTTGTTTTGTTCCATTCAAATGATATAATTTCAAAATTTTGCAAATTTTACTGCTTTTTATTTCAAGCTTATTCTGCATAAATTGGCGCACTGTAAAATACGTACTCATGCGTCTAAATTTCTCTTCCAAACTTGCATTTTTTCCTTCTGATTCAAATCAATAATTATTCAGAAATATGATTATTATGTTGTTTGTTGTGGTTTTGAAATGTCTTGATCACCTCATGTGTTCTCATATGCTTTACCATCGAAGATGTGCACAAGTCGATACCCAAGCCACAAAATCATTCAAGTGTAACGACCGCATTGGGGTATATATCGTTACAATGAGACAATGTATCTGAAAGAAATATGGCGGAATACGGCTATAGTTGGTATGAAACAAGTCGTACATAGATGAAAATGTTGCGTTTTTAAGAATTCATGTCAGCTTTAAGGCTTAAATGATGGAAAAGTAAATGTGAAATTTATTTCATTTGTTCAAAAAATGGAATCAGAACCCATTCTACATGAAAATCGAAAATTTCTGAAAAAAAATTACGCTTCAACAAACCCGTTCGTTTAAATCACACTGACAGACGTCGATAATGCATATACTTTAAAATAGAGTACACATTAGATTTTACTTATCGCATATAAACGTACCATACACAGTTTGTATTTTATATTCATTAAATTAAATACCACAGGTATATATTTGGTGTTAGGTAATCCATGTGCCTGTTCTTAATTTATATTTTATGCAGCCAACAGTTACTTAAGGGATTGATAAAGTTTAAAAGTTTGTTTTGTTTGTCCTTTTTTCTTCAAAACAACTTAAAATCACATTCTATAAGTATAATTATTATGTATTGTGTGTAGATTGAATGTAATTGTGTACCAACAGATGAAATTTATCATACATGTACATGTGAAAGTGTTATAACAATTAAAAAACAATTGATGTTATGAATAAAAAGTGCAAATATATGTAAAAAAAAAAAGTTTAAAAGTTTATTGTTTTTGTTTAATATTGATCCGACTTGAAGCTTTCCGTAAATCTTCTCAACTGTAGTCTCAATCATTCAGGCGCATGTTTTTATTATGGAACGCCAAGTTAACATAAATTCAAATAATTGTTCCTATCTTCAAATGAATTGTACCAACATGTATCGTCATTTGAATTGTACCTATCTTCAATTGAATTGTACCTATCTTCAAATGAATTAGAGATCGGTACAATTCAATCATACCTATCTTTAATTTATTTCAAAATAGGTACGATTGATTTGAAGATAGATACAAATGCAATGAATTGAAGATAGGTATAATTGATTTAAAGATAGGTATATTTGAATTGAATCTTTCTTTAATTACTAAGATATTGGCAATTTATCATACGTCATTTCTGGTACGCCATATCTGGCGCGAAAGTTTATCGGAATTTTCATCCGTCTGCCATACAAGATATACATACATGATATAAATGTTTATTTTAATAAGTATATTATGTTTTGTGCACATTTTTAATTTACATTTATTTCTCCCTTTATTCTCGTTGACGTCGCTCTGTAGGCCTGTGCGTTTCCCTCCATGTTCAATATTGTCTTCGAGGGAGCGTTCATTATTTTCAACAACACAATACGAACCTAGGTATAACTGAATTGTACCTATCTTCAAATCCGTTTTAGATATGTGTTAATTGAACCTATCTTTAAATCAATTGTACCTATTTTCAAATCAATTATACCTTTCTTCAAATGAATTAGAGATACATTACCGGTATTATTATGTAGGTATAATTCAATTGAGCCTATATCTTTAATTGAATTGAAGATAGCTGTAATTCGATTAAAGATAGGTATAATTTATTTGTACCTAGTAGGTATATAATTAGACAGGGGTATAATTATTTTGGGATTGGTATAAATTCAATTGTACCGATCTTTAATTCAATTGTACCTATCTTCAATTCATTTGAAGATAGGTACATAATGTCACTAATATTAGAAATTCAAGCAACAGGGAGGTCAATCTGTAGTTGCGTTGCATTAAAAATTAAAAATTCATTAATTACAACTTATCTATAACAATCTCCGTATGAGTGATAATTGCATGAATGTGTTAATTGAAAATTGAGTGAATGCCATTTGATGTGTGATATAGTTAGTTGAGTCACGTGAATATTATATGTGCTGGACATTCTGTCATCAAGAAAATACAAAGTATAACTCAGGACTATTCCGAGTTTTAAGACAAAAACGTGTATGTGTGTAATTGTTTGACTTGATCTGGTCTTTGTTATTTGTGACCTTGCTTGATTTATTTTTCAAAATACAAACTTTCACTAATAATTGCTTAACTTTCATTAAAATAAATTTTCATCACAAGTTCACTTGTGTTAGTTGTATAGACAGGTTAAATCCATAATTTTTATTGATATTTCTAGAAAACAGAAAAATGATAAGATGCTTTCAATTTATTGCATTATAAATCAATTGATAATTTTCAGGCTTCGCAGATATAGCCACTAAGATGTGAACCATTATCACAATAGATATTGTGGAAGGAGTAGCGGCTTCTTGCATAGAAGAACATGCAGTCTTGAGGTGACTTGTCAGATCCATTAGGCTCGTTGGCAGCAAATGCATAATATTTCATCTTAGTCATTTGTCCGTGCTTAATCCATCTCCAATCTCCCCCGGGCTTTCTTCTGTTAACATTTCTTCCCCCAACATAGAAGTTACTTCCTGATAGTTTAAGTTTAAAAAAAATTGAATAAATTTCAATAAGTTGATCTAAACAGATAAAAAAAATTTATTGAAAAAACCATTAGAATTTAGAATAAGTCATTCATCAGGTAAGTTAATACCAATATGCGATATAATATTAGTAGTACAAAATGAATGAATTACTTTGTAGATTTTATAAAAGTGTTTTTAAAAGTTTTTATACAAAAATGTATGAATGAAACCTCTAAGAATTTTAACAAGAGGCCCAGGGGCAACATTGCTCACCTGAGCCCATCAGCTAGGCAAAAGTACAAATTGGATCAGAACTGAAAAGTTTACTTGGGGAGGGGACTTGAATTTTAATACTACTTGAGAATTCCTTCAAATCTTCAAATCTCATACAGCATTTGACTTTGCTGTTCTTAATAAAAAAAAGATTTCTTTAGAACATTTTGTTCCTATATATTACTTCCTAATAAATTGAATTTGATTCCCAATTGTTTCCCTCCTTAACCCAAAGGGCCATGATTTGAACAAATTTAAATTTTCAGTACATGAGGATGCTTACATGTCAATATGACTTAATAGAGCTTTTCTGTTCTTGGGATTTTTCTTTATTCTTCTATGTAAAACTTTGACCCCCAATGTGGCCCCACCCTATTCCTGGGGGTTATGATTTGAACAAACTATCTAGAATCTAGGAGGATGATTCCATATAAATATCAGTAATCATGGCTTTAAAGTACTTGAAAAGATTTTAAAAGATTTCCCTCTATAGTCCTGTGTAAAACTTTGATCGGCCATTTTGACCTCACCCAACCCCCGGGGGTCATGATTTGAATTAAATTGAATCTACACTACCTGGGGATGATTTCAAATGAGTTTCATCTTTCCTGTCTCAATGGTTCTTGAGAAGTAGATTTTTCCTATATATCCCTATGCAAAACTTTGATCAGCCATTGTGGCCCCACCCTTAGTAACCCCCGGGGGTTATGATTTAAACAAATTTGATTCTACATTACCTGAGAATGATTTCACATGAGTTTCATTTTTCCTGTCTCAATGGTTCTTGAGAAGATTTCTAAAGAATTTTTCTATATATTCCTATGTAAAACTTTGATCGGCCATTGTAGCCTCACCCTGCCCCTGGGGGTCATAATTTGAAGAAAAAAAAACTTTAATCTACATTACCTGAGGATGATTCCACATGAGTTTCATCTTTCCTGGCCCAGTAATTGTTGAGAGGAAGATTTTTTAAAAATGACATTAATTTTTCTTTGATTCATAATTATCTCCCATTGGAAAAAGGCGTGGCCCTTCATTTGAAGAAACTTGTATCCCCTTGACCCAAAGATACTCTGTAGCAAGTTTGGTTGAAATTGGCCCAGTGGTTCTTGAGAAGAAGATGGGAATGTGAAAAGTTTACAACGACGACGACAGACAACGGACAAATTTTGATCAGAAAAGCTCACTCAGGTGAGGTAAGAAGGACTCCAAAAAGTTTTCATTATTACCTCTGCCCATTTTCTTTAGAAATTTTTTCATTCGCATAGCCTCTTCAAGAGTTTCAAAGTTGGCCAAATACCCACCAGCCTCTAAACAGTTGACCTTGATGATGACATTTATAGAGCAGCAGTTACATACGATCAAAAGAAATTGCAGTTACATATGATCGAAGAAATTGCAGTTTATATGCAATCGTTTCAATACATTTATCTACTTACGAACGCCATGTCTGCCGACACTCTAGCTTTCCTGATGAGATAACAAGAATCCCAGAGTTTTCTAAACCGTCTAGGACAACCACCTTTGTTTTGAAAAAAGACCAAATAAGCTACGGAAATGAAATTAGATAGAAACGTATCGAAACTACTAAAACATCCGCGAAGGGGTTCCTTCTTCAAAGACACAGAATACAATGAAATATAGGAAATTTTATTCTCATTTCCAATGCTCCTCTCCAATCAAAAAGCAATTCCTTCTGTATGATCTTTTCCATGTAACCCAAAAGTGCCGATATCCTTTAGGTTTTAAATATTTTATAAAACTGCAAAGATTTTCATTAAACAATATA
Organism: Saccostrea cuccullata; assembly: GCF_032062105.1. Classification (NCBI taxonomy): domain Eukaryota; kingdom Metazoa; phylum Mollusca; class Bivalvia; order Ostreida; family Ostreidae; genus Saccostrea; species Saccostrea cuccullata. The sequence continues at coordinate 12,610 of NW_026930378.1, forward strand.
ATTTATCAATTTTCGGTGATTAAAAAGAATCTCTGTCAGTTGCGATGTATTTGAGATTGAGAGAAATAAACATAACTGCATTATTCTCTGCGTTTAATTTCGTTAGATTGAAATATATTTATCTGGAATTCATTTGTTCCTAATAAATTCTTAAACAAAAAGATGAGAATAAATACCTCCAACTATTTCAACTGCGTCAATAGCTACATAAGTGCCAGAGACAGTACAATCAACTTCTATTCTCAGCTCATTTACAGGGAAGTCCACTCTCTGCATAGAATGATATGTTTAGTTTAATTTTAATATTTATATAAATTAATTATATTCATATCTATATATGAAATATTTAGATATTAACAATGCCATTATCTACGAATCATTTATAACTAGAAACAATTTTTATTTAGAAAATGTGTTTCCAAAACTTTATCTCTACTCAATGACTTAGAAAATAATGTTGTTGAAAGATCCTACTTCTTTAAAAAATACGATTTCTTAAAGATTCTAAAAACCAATGCGAATATTAACCAGTGAGAAACATTGTTCAATAAATTATATTCTTTTTTAAATTCTCTAAAAATACTCACTTTAATCTGGGGGGAAAATATCCTTGACTTCTTGACTAAATGTGCATATGGAGCCCTAAAGATTTCAATCCATCGTTTTTCTTCGTTTTTCGCCAATATTCTCGTGACAGCTCCAGCATTATAAGTTTCGTATATGTTAACATGAGTTAACCAAATCTTTTCCGGAAATTTCAACTGATAATTAAAAAGATATTCAGTGTATAATTCATGATATAACCTCTATTTTTAAAAATATCATTTTGAATATGTAAAGGTCAATCCATGTAAGTAAGGAATAAGACTATTTTTGAAAGAAGATAACGTATGGAAAATGTTTCTAAATTGATGCCTGTGCTTATTGTTAATAGAATCATTATTAAGTGAGGGTAGACAATCTCTTCAGAGATTTACCTCTATGTATTGATTTGCATCAAAACTCCTCGGCATCCATGCCAGTGCATTAACACTATATGTAGGATAAACATTCGGTTTTCCCAATATCTGCTTTGCTGAGTAGCTAGAAAATTTGCCATAGTCTATGCATGTGATTCGTCATAAAACGATTAGTTGTTAGATTAATGTATATAGATTATAACTGTATTAAAAATATTGAAAGTTTAACTAGCTTACCTTGTTGAGGTGTACTGTGACGAAAATGCTGTAACTCCCGAAGCCCATTCTCGTTTGACGGCTTTAAATTTTCAAATTAAAAAAAATAATAATATTGTAAATTCTAATGGATTTTTCGTTGGGGAAAAATTCATTCAATAAGAAGACAGGGGATAAGGCGGACGAAGTGCATATAGTGCGAAAGACATGAAGTGAAAAAATTAAATCTCAATTATATCCAAATTTTGTTTTATATTTCTTCTATCTACGATTTACAAAAATCTACAGAAGCCCGTTGAGGCCTACGGAAGCCCGTTGAGGCAAGTTCAGAGAGAGAAATATTTTTTATTGCTTTTAATCGCAAAAATTATTGCGTCTAAACTAGGGATGTCAACGAATAGTCGACTATTCGACTGTCAGTCGAATGGACCGACGATCGAATAATGAAACGACATTCGAATATTTGATAAATGCAAAAAAGGAGGTGTAAAAGAATTCTCAACTCAAAATTGCAAAGCGTCATTCATAAAACCATTATAGTATCCGTTCTCTAATGAATAAGAGTTTAAACACAGTCATAGTATATAAACAAGTTTCCACATTGTAAACAAAGAAAGTACAGTAATTACATACCGCGATAATTATTTCTCTATTACTGACCTTTTTTGCTATTGTAGTAAATTATGCAGTGCTTTACTGGACTTTGAAAATTATCAATTGGACGAGGTATAAATTTAATTATTACCTCCAAGAATGTTTAAATAATGCTATAGGAACACAGCATAAACGTAAAGTTTTGAAACTTCGATTATTATTAAAACAATAATCTCTTCCCCTTTTCCAATTTAAAAACACTGCTGACAATTCCCTAAGCGTACTAGAACGAAAGAATGTACAGACTCTATGAATGTGATTTACAAATATTCATACATTTTGGATAATCAATCGCTGGTGTTATTCTTTTTCATTTCTAAATCTTTTCCCAACTTAAGGTTCATCTGAATATCGCTGAGTAACACAAAGTATAGGCAATTAATGTTACGTTTTACTTAAATTTACGAAAAGGTTTTTTCTTTAAATGCTATCGATGAGTTTTTTTCTTTCAAAAAATGCTCCGAATAGTCGACTATCGTTCAAATAATGCAATCGAATGTTCGACTAAGGAAAATAGACATTTTGACATCGCTAGTTAAAACGCAAAACATTGCATTTAATCGCAATAACTATTGCGTTTAAACGCAAAACATTGCGATAAATTGCAAGAACCATTGCGTTTAAACGCAAAGTACTTTGCATTTAATCGCAATCTTTTGCGTTTAAACGCAATACTTTTTGCGTTTAAACGCAATAATATTTTTTCTTTTAATCGCAAAATTTTTTGCGTTTAAACGCAATAATATTGCGATTAAACGCAATAATTTTTGCGTTTCAATGCAATACTTTTGCGATTAAATTAAATTTGATTAAAACGCAAAAAATATTGCGATTAAACGCAAAAATATTATTGCGTTTAAACGCAAAAAGTATTGCGTTTAATCGCAAAAGTATTGCGTTTAAACGCAAAAGATTGCGATTAAATGCAAAGTACTTTGCGTTTAAACGCAATGGTTCTTGCAATTAATCGCAATGTTTTTCGTTTAAACGCAATAGTTATTGCAATTAAATGCATGCAATGTTTTGCGTTTAAACGCAATAATTATTGCGATTAATCGCAATAAAAAATATTTCTCGCTCTGAACTGGCCTCAACGGGCTTCTGTAAAAATCTCACAAAGTCTGAAATTATTAGCCGACTAAAAAACATGCTCACACTAAAAAGGACAAAAAAGATTGTTTTCTCATACGCAATATTTTTCAGTATGAGTGGGTCTTCGCTCCATTTTTTTAAAGATAATCCTAAAAGTTTTGATAAAATATACATTCTCTGTTTTACAAAAATATGGAGCAAGGACCCACTATACCTTAAAAGATCACATTTATGACAAAACATTTGCATCTTTCCGAGAAATACTTAAAGTCTCTTAAGTCTAGGGTCATATCACAAACATTATTTAAGGTAGGATTCTTCTCTGGTTTCTGACTAGACGAAACATTCAAAGTATATCTGCTTATTTGTCTTATATAATTAGGTGTAAGGGATTTAAAAGACCATTTTTTTTCTTTCCTCATCACAATTGTGTTACAATAGAAATTGTAAACTGCGTTTGAAAAATAGCAGGGACTATATTTTTGGCGGAATGGTGGCGTATGAAAATACCTTCTTTTCTGCCTCTCAGAATTATAAAAGAACAACGAATTTAGTTATACATGTAATTTTTAGACAATCAAAGACTTGCAGAAATTTTCAAATGTAAGTTAGATTAATAATAAGGGACTAAACTTTCAAAATATATAAAATAAATATGATTTTTCAAACAAAATAGTACTATGTTAGATTTTAAACACTTCCAATCAAAATACAAATTTTAGCTAAAAATCCATAGAAAGTATTTTTCTTTCTTAGTAAACGATCAAGACTTTTTGTTTTTGTATCATTTTGTACATTTATAAGACTACGTTATTAAATGTGAAAATATGAAAAAGTTAAATATAGGAAGCATATGAAAATAACTAATATATCCTAAAAAATAAAAAAAAAAATAGAGAATATTCGGATTAGCCAATATCCAGTTTAGTTAAATTATTTATGTAAATTTGGTAATATCATGCTATAGACCCGATATGGTGAAATCTTTCAATGGAAAAAGAACAATCTTTAAAATCTTAAAATAGAAGTAAGCAAAACATGATTGGCAACAGTATTTTTTATTCAAAATGTCAAGGAAAAAGATAATGATCTTGACCTGACCTTGCCTCTAATATAAAAAGGTCAAATTTAATCTCACTGATGCTATCACTTACTGATATTGTCTTCTTGATTCTGTGAAAATTTCATCAATTTTTAAATACAACAAATATGAGAAGAATCCTACCTTTTAGATGATCCGGCCAGTTCTTCATAAACTGTGTATCGTAGTGGCTAGTACGTTAATCTCAAAGTAAAATGATACTTCGAATTTTTATTGCCAGAGTTCGAATTCCACGAAAACTTATTTATATTTTAATAAAAGAATAATTTTTTCCGAGAATTTTTTTCTCGAAAAAAGTTTGTTTTTCATAAATTTCAATAATGCAACCTTAATTTAAATACTTAATTTATAAAATGAATAATATTTCCTAAATATCCGAAGCTATAGGCATTCTGCATGCCTTGTTCCCCCATCTTCTTTAATTTAATTTTCATATTCGTTTATTGGCATATGTAAGGTTGTATTTATATTTTTTACAAATTTCATCGATTGATAAGACTTTCTTCCTACCTTCTGAAGTAGAGATGATTAATATAAAAGCGTACAGTAGAATCATCATAGCGTCCTACCCCTCTCAGAAGTGATATCTTTATGTTAGACAAGTTTTCATATCTTACTTATAAAGTAAATAACATGTACACGTTTAATCACGAGTCATTGCTCTTTTCAAATAATATTTCAGCATATTGCATTTTAATCAATTTATATAAAAAACTACTTTGTTTCTGTCATACTGACCCATCTTACACAGGTGTCAACAATGACTGGTAGAGAAATCTACTGAATTTCTTTCTTTTTTTTAATTTCAAAATGTCTCTTTTTCAAAATTTAAAAATTACATCTTTTTTTAATATTCAATTTAAAAAAAAAACCTTACAATTTTATCATGTGTGGAATTTTTTTTAAACGGTCTGATATTGAAGTCTCAGGTTGATATGGGGTGTGATACAGAATTTGTTATTCATTATTCTTTATAAAACGGAGCATTTTTTGATATCACATCCTGTATCAGCCTCTTGGCTGATATTGGTGTTTATGACTTATGCAGGATGTGATATGGAAAAAGGGTAATGTTTTCTCTATGCATTCTCTAAGTGATCAAATCAAAAGTTATAAATCGACATTTAAATGTTAAATTTAATAGATCAGATATTGACAACACTATTACAGATACTAAAACATTAACTATATATCCCCTCCTCCTTTGTTAATTCACTACAATGCTTTAGTTGAGAAGTTAATTATAATCTTCATTGAATTAATGAAACGTCTCTGAAATCTTAACATACACGTAAATGATATCGATGTGTCTTTTCTGATTCGTATACTTGTTAAATTTCACACATTAATAGCAGGACTCTATTTGTCCTCTAAAATTTAGACGCCAACAGGCTCCTAATTTAAAAACAGCCGATAGTTAACTTTTTTCTTAGGTATCGATTCAAAAACTGATATTAGTCAATATATACATGTAGGGACGTGTCCATAGCTTTATTTTAAGCCTTTTTCTGCCCTTTATAAAAATTGAAAATGTTTATTGTTCAGTAACATGACGATCACCTAGGCAATTTTAAAATGGTCGCAAATTTGGCGATTATGGAAAAATAAATTAGGCACCAATCATTATTTTTCGGCGCCATAGAGACCAAAATAGCCGTACAGTATATTAGAGCCCTACACACAATATTAAAGCAATTGAATTGTTTTAAAGGAAATTCCAAATATGAATGCATCTTTTAAAACTCAATTTGATTTTCTTTAATTTTCTTTAATTTTTTTATGATTTTTTTTTGTTTTTCTTATAAATTGATTTGATAGTTTGAATTTTCAGTCAATATTTTCAAAACATTAACTTTTGTAATCAACTATTCTGGTATATTAGATAGAAACTTTAACAAGAAATAATTTGGTTTTATAAAATTTGAAGCTGATTTTTTAAAAATATCTATATAGATTCTTTTTTGACGTAGACAATTGATATGGACTTTAAAATAATTAAATACTTTGAACCACATCCAAATAATGCATCATTGCAAGTGTTGTAAAGACCAAAGGAACATCTTCTTACAAAGACTAAAAAGTGCAGTTGATAAGAAATTCCAAAACCTCTTAGTTAAAGGATTTATTGAACTGCTCAGGCAATTGCAATTCTCGGGTGCTACTGAATCAAATTCAGATAAATCTTATAAGGACTGTCCTCAAATTAAATGCATGATTGAGGAATGTCCTCATAATTAATTGCATGATTAAGGAATGTCCTAATAATTAAACGCATGATTTAAATCAGATCTTGATATTAGAAATTATAATATAATCGCAAGACATATATTTTCAAAGATAGGTATAGTTTGTATAATCTGCGGAATAATTATAACGTCATGAATAAGAACAAGGTTAAAAGCACTAGTAAGCTCTCAGTTTTTACTAGGACTTGTGATTAGTATAGTTATTAAGGAGTGTCATTCAGTGAACTTTGACATAAATCCGTGCTTTTACTTTTGCTAAAGTTCAGAACAAAACAACTTGTCGATAAGATTTAAATAATTATTTAAAAATAGGTAAAAAATAGGTGAAAATTATGTTCTTAATTCGGTGTTCATGTACAGTGAAAAGCATTGATTAAGAAGCTCCTTAAATGACAATGACAATGAATTATAATGACAAAGTACATTTTTTTAAACAATCATTTACTAACTAACAATGAACTAACCAGTAGAGCCAACTCTCTCAAAAATAATGTTTTAAAGGAAAATAATTAAATATGAAACAATATTTATACAATTATCATAAGCCAATTAGATTTGAGGAATACTAGTTGTGATAATTATAATAAATAATTTTTTTAAAAATCATTTCTAATCGTTATCTTTCTTTATATACCTGTATTTGACACTTAATGTTATATTTTAATAAATTGCATGATACTGTATACAGGGTTATTTTCGCCCTTTCACACGTGCAAACAATTTTGCCGCATTTTAAATTCGCCCACTCATAGTTTTGTTTAAGAAATACTATTGTATTCTTTGAATTCGCCCTATTTTAAATTCGCCCAAATGAGAGAAGGGTGAAAGGGGCAAAAATAAAACGGGGGCGAGAATTTCCCTGTTTACAATATATATATTATATTGAGTAAAATACTAAACATGCTAAAATGTAAATAAACATTTCAGACAAAGAAACACATATTTATGAACTTTAAAATCAACTAACCAAGCAAACATTTGAATTTATTTAATATGTGAACTTTTCACAAATTATAATTTAAAGAATTTAATGCAAATAAAATTTAAAGTTCATATTTAATCATTTTTTAAATGATTTGAAAACAATATTGGTGATATTACACAACAATTGCAATGACCTAATGACCATGTATACTACTACAGACCTGCCGACCATTACCTACCAAAGACCTGACCAACCATGTCTATATGAATGACCTGACTGACCATTTCTACTAAAGACCTGACCAACCATGTCTATACTAAAGACCTGACCAGTATATTCTTACGTCCTGATCAAAAATATACAACTTTATTCAAATTATATCTTTTTCTTAAATTTTGCACGCAGATTGCAATAATCTAAGTTTAATACGATATCTTATATTCTAGTAAATATCATTTCAACCTTTTTCACATATTCCAACGTTTTAAAAATAAGGAGAATTAAGATTGAATTTTTAATAATAATAAATTTTTATTATTATCAAGAAAGTAATCTAAAAATACGATAATTGATCTTAAAATATTGATTTATAACGAATTTCATGATGGTCAGGTCAGTCAGGTCTTTAGTATCTTCCTAGTAATAGTGATGATGGAGATTCATAAATAAACGACGTATACTTATAATGTTCATTTTAAAATTATGAATTCCTTCAAATTTTGATATCTTTATTAAAACTACCGATTGAAATATCGTATGATGAGAACAGTCAAACTTGAACACTTGTCTACTAAAAAGCGTCTGTATATTTTACTAAGGCATTGAACGCTTGCATAACAGTTACAATGTATCATATGTTTGTTCAAATGTAAGAGGAGTAAAGACACGTGAGAAACTTATCTATTTTATCCATGCTGTCAGTTAAATTTGAACTTTTTTCTTACATTACAGTTCTGAAATCGAATGTTAACACTTGTTGTCAAATGAATTGCTATTATTATGTTAATACGCTCAAAGAAATGCAACAGAAGAATGACAATAAATTATAATAAATGCCTATACTTTATTGACTTTGATAAAAGGTAACAGTTTTCTGTGGCAAGATGGTGATGATTCTAGTCTTCATATTGATTGTCTTTTCACTGGGATGTGGACCGACGCCCAAGTTTTTTACAAGATGTTACTTTAATATTCAATAACATTTGTCATGACGTGCTTAATGAAATATGCCTACGTGACAAGTCTGTAATTCACATAAAAACTTTCAAAATTTTACATTCCATTTTATTAAACCAATGCTCGAATACGCTACTATTGTATAGAATGGGTGCTTTGAGCATGATTTTGAAAAGCTTGAAAAAGTATACATAGCTGTGGCTAGAATTTTCGCAGGATTACCCATTTTTGCATCTACTGAGACATGTAGAAACGATATGTTAAACTTTAATATTTAGGTGCTATATTACAAAAATGACTTAATATACTATGTTCAAAATTAATTGAAGAAGGGATTGTCCCTGAATATTTGAGTAATATTGAACCAAACAAGCATGAAAATGTTTCAAAATACAATACCTGCAATAAAGAGCAGTTTATTATTCCAAGATGTATATTAGAATTATTCAAATGGTCATTTGTGCCAGACCTGTGAAAAATTCAAACTTATTAAAATTAGGAACAAGAGAAGCTATTATCATTACGTTAAAAAGTTAAGAGCTTGTGCAACTTATTTGTTTCTTTTGGCAAACACAATAGAAACATATTTCATACTAAACTAAGACACAATTGATTACTTAATTATGATCTTAATAAACGCAATATTATCAACAGTCCTCTTTGTTCACGTGGAAAGTATGAAGTTTTTTTATGGTTTGTAAATATTATGCAAGTATACGTACTAGTACTAAAATGATCTTTCCAATAGCCTGTTTATGTTTTAAGAACTGATTAAAATTGACACAAACCTGTTATTATGGGGTAATAAAGATTTGCCTGTATCAACTAATATTGATATTTTTGCTGCAGTCCATTTTATTGATAAAACATGTAGACTTTAAATTAACGTGTTATTCACTTATAACACTTCAAAATATTATTTTTTTATCATTATTTGCCTGACATTTTATTATACATAAGGAGAGTAAGTTGCAAGAACTTGTTTTTAATCCTTTTGATTTATTCAATAAAATACGTTTAAAACAAAAACATTCAAAAGCTACACAAAAACTCATCTAAATATATACGAGTGTATATAAATAGAGAAATGAATATTAATAACCAGAAAGAAACAATAAAAACATTGAAAATTTTCTGTTTATAGAAGATATACGCGTATTTATATACTACAAAAGTCTATTAATGCCATGTGATTTTTTAAGTTAGCTTATTAAAAGTTGGTAAATCCAATTGTTATACCTTTAAAAAATTGTTCTTATACAAATCTATACGAAAAAAGTCTAACATTTCTAATGTTTTGCTGATTGGCCATAAAAGAAATCGATGTTGGACAGCTCAGTGAGAGGTTGGACCGGTCGAAGAGTTGTTGGACCACTTACGTCACAGAATGGACGGAGCTTAATCTCATTTTCAATCGTTGGTGTTGAATGAAAAAAAAATCTGGAATTTATGCTTTGTAATTTTTGTACATTTTTCTTTGAATAGTTCAATAATTTTTTCACAATATGATATCTTTTCAAAACCCTTGGTAATTTTGTCTAAGAACATGTAATTATATTATAAGTTTAAATTTAGAATATCTTGAAAAATTATCAGTAGGTAAGGTACCTTGCGTATGTCCTTAAAATGAAAGGTATAACAAAACATTTATTGACTGTGTTCTCGAGCAAAATGCGTTTTGTCGACCCAAGAACCAAACCGTCTGCCTAACGGCCTCAGGCAGACAGTTTGGTTCTTGGGTCCGACAAGACGCATGATGCCCTCGAACTCAGTCAATAAAAGTATAATGTTATCTTGGCCTTTCCCACTTTAAAGTTGGGAATACAAGCTTTAAGTTGGAAATTCCAAATTAAATCTTCTCTTTTTTAACTTTAAGCTTGACTTTTCTATTTTTTATTTTGTAGTTACAATGCACAAGGATAAACGCAATATTATCAACAGTCCTCTTTGTTCACGTGGAAAGTATGAAGTTTTTTTATGGTTTGTAAATATTATGCAAGTATACGTACTAGTACTAAAATGATCTTTCCAATAGCCTGTTTATGTTTTAAGAACTGATTAAAATTGACACAAACCTGTTATTATGGGGTAATAAAGATTTGCCTGTATCAACTAATATTGATATTTTTGCTGCAGTCCATTTTATTGATAAAACATGTAGACTTTAAATTAACGTGTTATTCACTTATAACACTTCAAAATATTATTTTTTTATCATTATTTGCCTGACATTTTATTATACATAAGGAGAGTAAGTTGCAAGAACTTGTTTTTAATCCTTTTGATTTATTCAATAAAATACGTTTAAAACAAAAACATTCAAAAGCTACACAAAAACTCATCTAAATATATACGAGTGTATATAAATAGAGAAATGAATATTAATAACCAGAAAGAAACAATAAAAACATTGAAAATTTTCTGTTTATAGAAGATATACGCGTATTTATATACTACAAAAGTCTATTAATGCCATGTGATTTTTTAAGTTAGCTTATTAAAAGTTGGTAAATCCAATTGTTATACCTTTAAAAAATTGTTCTTATACAAATCTATACGAAAAAAGTCTAACATTTCTAATGTTTTGCTGATTGGCCATAAAAGAAATCGATGTTGGACAGCTCAGTGAGAGGTTGGACCGGTCGAAGAGTTGTTGGACCACTTACGTCACAGAATGGACGGAGCTTAATCTCATTTTCAATCGTTGGTGTTGAATGAAAAAAAAATCTGGAATTTATGCTTTGTAATTTTTGTACATTTTTCTTTGAATAGTTCAATAATTTTTTCACAATATGATATCTTTTCAAAACCCTTGGTAATTTTGTCTAAGAACATGTAATTATATTATAAGTTTAAATTTAGAATATCTTGAAAAATTATCAGTAGGTAAGGTACCTTGCGTATGTCCTTAAAATGAAAGGTATAACAAAACATTTATTGACTGTGTTCTCGAGCAAAATGCGTTTTGTCGACCCAAGAACCAAACCGTCTGCCTAACGGCCTCAGGCAGACAGTTTGGTTCTTGGGTCCGACAAGACGCATGATGCCCTCGAACTCAGTCAATAAAAGTATAATGTTATCTTGGCCTTTCCCACTTTAAAGTTGGGAATACAAGCTTTAAGTTGGAAATTCCAAATTAAATCTTCTCTTTTTTAACTTTAAGCTTGACTTTTCTATTTTTTATTTTGTAGTTACAATGCACAAGGATTTTTGATTTATTTCCAGTAGATCATCAAGCAATCACCGCAGATCCCTTACAAACATTTACTATAGTTAACTATACTTTACTAAAGTTAACTACTTAGTTATAGTAGTACTATAATACTTAGATTTACTATGAAACTTTACTCTGTAACTTTTTTTCCAAGATTTCAAATCATACACTCTATTAAATTTGAAAACAGCAAGGTCAGATTTAGAAATATTATATGAATAGTCAGTCAACAATGTCGGTTTGCATTCCCTCGAATTAAAACAAAACGTATAAAATTCTTAAAAATATCACTGTACGCATGAATACAAATCAAAATAGATGAAGAGTTTAATGTATCTTTAGAAGCAACGGAATTGAAAGAATGGATACAATAGCGTGAGGAGTGTACATGCATATGTAGTGATGTATCCTCATCTTGTTTGAAATAATGACATGTAAGAAACTATCATTATTCCATTGATACCGCAGGAGAGTTGAACAGACACCATTTTTTATTAAAATAAATAAAAAAATTTTAAAAAAAATTAAGATTCAACGTGTTCAACATAAGTTGAATTCGTATACAATATTCTAATTTGATTTTTTTTTTAAAAATGTTTGTATTTGTACATTCATAGCATTGTAATCGTCTGAAGTCTGAAAGACGCGCGGGAACGTGGTTTTGGGAGAAAGGAGGAGGGGATGGTCGTAAAAATTATACAAAAATTATAAAGATTATTTTTACTATCAGCTACCTAAAGAAAGTTTTTTTTTATCAAAATTAAACGACAGATTTTTTCACAAAAAAATTTTGAAATTGAAAAATACACAATTTTCAAGGCTTAGATAACTCATAGTTTTTCAGTTTAAGGTCTTAAAAAAATTATGATATGGATATCAAATTGATTACTGTGTTTTGTGTTAAATGGTTAAAAGAATAAGTCAATGAAATTTAACAGCTAGGCTAACCTGGCTTTTTTGAAAATCAAGGTTTAAGTAGTTCATTGATTAAAAATTTTCTCTTCTCGTAAACAACTGAAGGGGGGTAACTTTTGGAATTTCCTGTCCAAAAACCACTCGTTCGATTTTGTCCAAAATGTGCATACACATAGTAGATGTAGTCATGTATCAAATATACAAAAATAGCAAAAATTAAACGACAGGAATTTTTTGGGGTGGCTGTGTTGTTCATCCTTAATTGCTACACTCAATCAATTACTTTCAATTTAAGAATTCGTTTTTCTAATTTGGCACCATACAACATTTTATACAAAATGTGCAAAATCAAAACTTCATTTAGATATGAAAATGAACTGATTCTTTAAAGAAGTGTTTGTTTTAGGGGCTATCTACGATGTCATTAAAGAGTAAGAAAAGATAATAGTTGATGTACCCAACATTAAATAAATATTATCTTATCTTTATCTTACTCTTTAGTACATTTTTCATCAATATACCTACATAGCAAATTTCAAAAGTTATCTTCAGAATCAAACAAATTATGAGATTTTATGTTATGTGTTGTATAACCTTACGGTTCACGGATGATAACGTCAGTGCCTGTTGCAGCGTCCTATGAGTTTCTCTTTAATTAAAACAAACCTTGGATAGGTTCAACTTCAATTTAGGAATTTAAAGAATTTCATTAATGTACATACTTGTGTTGTGTTTTACTTGTGTAAGGAATTAGGAATATGCAAAGTTCTTAAATGTGTCTGTTTAAGGTTTTCATTCTTCATATGATGCCACCATTGAAACAATCTTTCGGCTACTACAAAGTTTATTAAGAAATCTTTAATTTTGTTGGCTTTCTGTTCCTAAATAGAATAGATTTGAAAAAAATAAGAAATTTAAGTTCTTTATCCGTTATTTAAATGGTTATGATAGTAAATTTAAATAAAGATAGTAAATAAATTGAAAAAAACATACCAACAGAAAATGTTTCTAATAAAAAAAATTCTTGTATTTCAAATGCCATTTTTTCAATATCAAACACCTACTCACTTTATGACAATATATTAGTTGGAAAATCCATCGTCAGCATCTGTTGTGTAGATATGACATTTCAGAAATATACAATTCTTACATATCAATATTAAAATGTAATATGATGAAATGATATATGATATACCCATGACTCATGATAAACGTGTACATTTTCTTATCTTTATAAGTCAAATTTAAAGTCTTACTAAAATAAAGGTATCGTAACTGTCAGGGGTAGGCGGTTCCTATGATGATCCTACTGTACGTTTTCATATTAGTGGTTTCTTCTTCAGAAGGTAGGGAAAAAAGTCCTATCAATCTTTGATATTTTTAAAGGTTAGACATGCATCCTTACATTTTTCAAGAGAAGGTGAAAATAAATTTTCAATGATTATTTATATATAAATTTTAATTTAATTTTTTTAAAACTATAATTTTTTGAAATTTTTAATTTGCAAAGCCGTCAAACGAGAATGGGCTTCCGAAGTTTTAGCTTTTTCGTCAGAGTACAGCTCAACAAGGTAAATTTGTGTAAATTTCACAATCTAATGACTGTTGTAATCTATATTGAAATAATCACTGTATTTTTTACAAGATCACATCCATAGTTTAATGCAAATTTTCTAGCTACTCAGCAAAACAGATATTGGGGAAACCAAATGTTTATCCTAAATATAGTGCTAGTGCATTGGCATGGATACAGGCGAGCGGACACTTGAATGCAAATCAATACATAGAGGTGAACTATTATATATATAAATATATAAGTGAATTCTGAAGAGTGTGTCTTCTTTCACTAGATATTGATTGAATTCTTCCGCACATTATCTTCTTAAAATAATCTTATTCCAAACTTATGGAGACTGATTACAGTTCAGTCTTAATCTTGACATTATCATTACATAATTATTCAAGATTATATTTTTAAAAATTCTTGATTTAATCAACATTTTTATGCTGAGTATCTTTTTCATCATCAGTTGAAATTTCCGGAAAAGATTTGGTTATCTCATGTTAACATATACGAAGTTTATAATGCTGGAGCTGTCACGAGAATATTGGCAAAGAATGGAGAAAATCGATGGGTTGAAATATTTAAGGCTCCATATGCACATTTAATCAAAAGGGCTAGGATATTTTCCCCCGAAATTAAAGTGAGTGTTTTTCAAAGAATTGGGCGCACCGGGTATTTCTTATAAAGTTTCTTTTTTGTTTAACTCTTTAACTAATCGTATCTTTTTTAAGACGAAGGATCTTTCAACAATATCATTTTTGATAGTCATTAAATAGAGATGAACTTTTGAATACATACACATAACAAATCGAAAGCTGGAAAATTATTTTCTGTCCCTTAGTAATATAAATTTAAATATTTCATGTGGTTTTTAAAGTAAAAATAATCACTATTCTACTCAGAGATTGGACTTTCCAGTGAACGAGCTGAGAATAGAAGTGGACTGTACTGTTTCCGGTTCACATGTATATATTGACGCAGTTGAAATCGTTGGAGGTATTTTTTATCTTTTTTTCTTTTTGAAAAATTATAATCATGATATGCATGCAAAATTATTTGGATGAGATACATTAGGTGTTTGTTAATAATTTCAATGATTTAGAATTTCCCAAACGCGAACTTTACTTACGTGGTAAGAAGGCAGGTCCTAAGACTTAGACCCCACTAATTCAAAAAACTTAACATGCTTTATACTATAAACCACAAGCGTTTAAGCAATTTCTACTTTTATTTCGTTTTATTTCTATGGTTTACTTCGTCTTTTTTTTTTTTAACAAAGGTGGTTGTCCTAGAGGGTTTAGAAAACTTTGGGATTCTTGTTACCTGATCAAGAAAGATAGAGTGTCAGCAGACACGGCATTTGTAAGTAAACAATAACTAGGAAAATGAATGTGTTGAAAGAAAGTATACAAACTTCAATGTGTTTTGATAATCTTTGATTTGTTACTTTCTGCATTACATCTTAAAGGCCTACTGTTTAAAAGCTGGTGGGTATTTGGCCAACTTTGAAACTCTCGAGGAGGCTTTGCGGATGAAAAAAATTCTAAAGAAAATGCATACAGGTAATAATAGAAAATTATTGGTGTATCTTTTAGAATTCTTAATGTTTCTTATATTCAAGTTTCAATTATGCATATTTTTAACAGTTAAAAACCACCATATCAAATCTATTCTATTATTTTGGATGTACATATTACGAAATATTATAGGGTTATTGAACTTATATTAGTGAATATTGGCACGAGTTGGCTGTTTAAATGCACGAGCTTATTATTAGCAATAAAATAAATATATTTATAATATCAGCAACCAGCTTCTTTGTCGGGGGAAGAAACATAAACAGAAGTAAACCAGGAGGGGACTGGAGATGGATCAAGCATGGACAAATGACCAAGATGAAATATTTTGCCTTTGGTGCCGGAGAACCCAGTGGATCGGACCGTTCTCCCGAGGACTGTATGTTCTTTTATTCAGGAGAACGCTTTGCGTTCCACAATGTCCCTTGTGATAATGGCAGATATCATGGTGGCTATATTTGCGAAGCATGAATATTAGAATATGTACTATCAAATAGAATGATGCAATAAATTAAAAGCATTTAACTATTGTTCTGTTTTCTATGTCAAAAGACCAAGTGACTGTTTTTACTCAGTAGTTCACGACTTACACAAAAAAAATTGTTTTAATAAGATTTGTTTGTGAAACACTTTGCGCCCGGTGGCAAGTTCGGGAAAAATATTTTAAGAATATAGGTCACAGTCAAGGTCACTGATCTTGGTGCCGTTTGAAAGAGCTAAATTGGAGTATGCATACCAAATATGAAGTCTCTATCTCTCGCTATTCAAAAATTATGGCGAAGGTTAAAGTTGACAACAGACAGAAAGACATACAGATAAACTAACAAACAAACAAACAGACAGACAGTACAAAAACAATATACGCCAGGAATCTATCGATCCGGGCGCATAAAATGTTTCCCTTCTTATGTTTGAATGTTTTATTTAATAATGCCAATACGTTTTACTCCAAAATGTTTTCCAACCTTCATAAAACTCAAATATTACATTATAAAGTATCACCTCTATAATTAGAACTAAGTATTGGTATCATAATTCGTCTTCACTTTCTCTCAAAATACGAGGGACGTTCAATAAATAATGTCAGCAGCTCGATAACATACAACATAGAAATCATATGCCATTAGGATTGACTTTCTCTAATAATTGAATCTTTAATGAATTGATAACAGTTTATGTGACCACTTTTTATCACATAGTTCCATTCCGAGAAGCTGGAAAACGAGGGCTACTCGAGACACTGCATTTAAAATGAATAGTCAAGAATCAGTGAACTAGAGTGAAATTAAACGCTTCATTAAAACTGCTGTAAAACTTGTAAAGATATATTAACTGAAATATGTGAAATTTACAGCAACCAATGTCTGTTTTATACACAAAAGAGCAGGTGGATATCAATGAACAAAAATGATATAATGGGCATCAAAAATGGGTACCATCCTTGGCGATAAGGACATGCAACAACCAATGTATATTTGAAAAATTCAACAAATTATC
The DNA here is from genome assembly GCF_032062105.1 of Saccostrea cuccullata. NCBI lineage: Eukaryota > Metazoa > Mollusca > Bivalvia > Ostreida > Ostreidae > Saccostrea > Saccostrea cuccullata. Next base: position 29,747 of record NW_026930378.1, read on the forward strand.
ACTGAGTATGTTTGATTGACTTTAAGACATATAGCAAAATTGATAGACATCATTTTGGGAATAGTTTACACTGTTTTAAAGAAACGTTTGATAGTAACAAGGTTTAATACTCAAAGGTCACCCAATATTTTGAAAAATGAGTGGAAACGACAGCGTGTAGGAATATCAAAACAATTATTGTAAAAGAATAAAAAAAATTGTACTTATCCATGTTTGTCTGTAGTTTGAACAGATAATAATCTTGAATCCTTTTTACTTCTGGAAGAGTCTACAAAGCATTTTTTTTTTTGCAAAAAAGTAAAAGGTTTATGAAAGGAAGGAGCCAGAATGAGGAATTCACTACATTAAATTTCTCAATGCCAGCGTCCAAACCCACCGGCCATGAAGCGTAAAGAAGTTCTGGGGATAAAAATAAAGTTAATGTTTGGTCACACCAACAATACTGGCCAGCACATTCAACTTTTGACTTTTTTCTTTTCCCAAAACTTGTAAAAAACACCTTTCAGAAGGAAAAAAAAAACAGGAAATCATTGGATCTGCCATGTTCCAGTATACGAAGGGTCATACTCAAAACTGTGTTCTAAAAATAATAAGAAACAAGCAAATTCAAAGAATTGTGGTCCCCCGCTTTCGGTGCCTTTGTGGGTGAGATGTTACTTTTTTTATGACATATTGTGTGTAATATGAACATCCTATCATATATCATTTATTTAGAAAATAACAATGAAGTTGATTTTTTTTGAAGGATGAAAACCCTAATCCGGACCGTTAAAAAGTTATGGCCAAATTAAAAAGTTTTTTAAAAGTAGGTTAACTACAAGGTCAAGATCAAAGGGTCAAAGTTGTTGATATCCAATGAAAGGTTTTCTCACAAGGATTACATATGTGAAGTATGAAAGCCCTAGTCCTTACTGTTCAAAAGTTATGGTCAAGGTTAAAGCTTTTTCATAAGTACGTAAATCTTTAAGGTCAAGGTCAAAAGGTCAAAGTTGTTGATATCCAATGAAAGGACTTCCCTCAAAGAATACATACTAGTATGTGAAATATAAAAATCCTAGTATCTACCGTTCAAAGGTTGTGACCAAAGTTAAAGTTTTTTAAAAATGGAATTAAAACTCCAATGTCAAGGTCAAACGGTAAAAGTTGTTGGTATCCAATGAAAGGTCTTCTCAAAAGAATTACATATGTGAAGTACGAAAGCCCTAGCCCTCACTGTTCAAAAGTTATGGTCAAGGTTAAAGTTTTTTCATAAGTACGTAAATCTCCAAGGTCAAGGTCAAAAGGTCAAGGTTGTTGTTATCCAATGAAAGGTCTTGCCACAAACAATACATATATGAAATATGAAAGTCCTAGTACCTACTATTCAAAAATTATGGCCAAAGTAAAAGTTTGGAATTTTTGTGTAAAAGTGGGCCAAACTCCAAGGTCAAGATCAAAAGGTCAAATTTGGTGGTACCCAAAGAAAGGTCTTGTCACAAGGAATACACATTTGAAATATGAAAGTCATAGCTCCACTAAATCAAAAGTTATGGGCAAGGTTAGAGTTTTTTGTGACGGACAGTCTGACAGACTAACAGACTGACGGACAGACGGACAGACGAATGAGATTTAATGTCCCCTCGCTTTCGCGAAAGCAGGGGACAACTAGAAAGTCTGCTATTGCAAGCAATAGCGTATGTCGCCCCAAACTGGACAAAACTCATTTTTTTCATCACTAAAACAATACCCATTAGCTTAGCTTGGACAACCATCAACTCGTATCTGTACTTTCAGTACTTTGAATTAAAAATCAAAGTTAAAGAATTTTCACTTTCCCATTTTTCCCATTACTTTTCCCAGTTTAATTATTAAGGCTAAATCGTAGAAAAGCTTTTCTTGTTTCTTTCCGAGTACCGATGATATTATATGAATGGTGCCTGTTTTGGAGGGTAACATTTGAAATTGACACCCCAAGGAAAACCATTGTGAACCGACGCGTCAGGGGAGGGTGACAATGGTTTTCCGAGGGGTGTCAATTTCAAATGTTACCCTCCAAAACAGGCACCATTTATTTTATTATTCTGAATGTCTTATTGATTTAGGATGTCAGCAAAAAAAAAAACCGTCGATCTTCTATACGTTCATGTATAGATTATAGAAAGTTTCACACTCACCGGTTCACTAATCTCCTTATTGTTTGTTTGATACTCGAATTAGAGTCATTTATCATATAAAGTTTCGTTATTTCTGGCTCGCAAGCATGTTTCCTACACTCGCAAGCATGTATCGTCTGTCGTTTGTTGTTTTCAAGTAAGCTATATCGGACGCAAGCTTTTATTGACGTCAAGTTAATTACGGTTCTTTCAAACGCGTAACTGACGTTTTGAGAATTCTACGGTGAACCGTACGGGCATAATTTCCACGCATGTGGCATTACCGTTGTGTTACCCGTTGTCACGTGTGTTGCTAAGGCTGAGGGTAATCGAACGGATTGTTAACTGCGTCTAAACCAATCAGATTTTAGTATTTAACATGAAAGTATAATAATATCTATTGCACGTCCCTCGTACATGTACATGTACAATTGAAAGAATGTAAAGATAACGAACTGACCATGTCCTAAAGTCCATTTAAGCAATATAAATTGTGATCAGAGTAATCACAAACCCCTAAAGTCAGAGGTGGGATCAGGCCTCACGGAGGAGATAGCATCCCTTGCCGACTTGTCAGGATTTGTTGAATTGATAAATCAAGTCATTGTTCTAAAGCATGTTTGTAAACGTTCAACCCAAGGACGGATTGTATTTGCAAACAAGGTCACTGTATTGACTATAGGTTCTATACATTTAGAATCTGTAACAATGTAATTTTTGGGGGGTTTCAAGACCGCCATCCTGTACCAGGTATAGTTAGTATAAAGACATAATTGCATAAAGTAACATTATATCAAAAATGAAGAATAACAAAGTTATATAATGTTTAAAAAAATGAATTAAAACTATATTTATACAAAAATAAAAGTGAGTTTTAGTTTTTAAAAATTGTATTTTCTATTAATGTTAGTCTACAAAATTATCAAATTATTGTTCGTTTTTATAATTTCATAGTACATGGCAATGATTCATTTTCCTCCCTAGTTATTTGTCTTTTCTTAAGGTGACAAAGAATCTCTTGGAAAGTGCTTGGGAATTTACATATAGTAAATGTAATACGATAAAGAGCTGAAAATGTAATGATGCTATGTGGCATCGCACTTTGAAAAAATTACGCACTTTGAAAAAATTCAATGTGCGTTAGAATTGGAACAAAATCAACACACTTTGAAATTTTTTTTTCAAAGTGCATTTAGAGTGTACATACAATTTTTTTTTTACCATGGGGACCTAAGACTCACTTTGAAAAAAATTAAAATATGCATAAAAAAATTCTAGACATTGATTTTAGTAATTGAAAGAAACAATTTGTAATAATTATATCTTCCGAAATTTTGTTTAATTTACATGTACTCATCTAACCTCATCGAGAACAAGAAGACGAGTAAAGGGTCTCTCAGTCCAACTCTTTTTTCCCTTATGTATTGTACATAGCCGTCGGTAGCAAATTGAAAGTGGACCCCCCCCCCCAAGATAAGCCCAAATTCTCAATGCCTATATTATGTATAATCTTTGCAGAAATATTTGTGTGTATACCCCCTACCCCAACCCACCCTCGCACAGATGCCTATGCTACTACACCCAATAAAATGTATTTGCATAACTGGTATGACGTTGAAGTCTTTCAATAAATTTTAGTTTACATAAAATGCATGCAAACTATAGAAAAAAACATAAAAGAGAGAAAGAATTTTTACAGTATGGAAAAATCAAAATCGCTGCTAACTTTCATTTCTATTCCTGAAGTGACCTCATCACCGAAAATTTGTTAGGTTCAATTATTTATCATACCTAAGATTTGCAAGAATATTGACCAAACCATACATATTTTTTCAAAGTGCGTAAATATGATCGATATTAACGCACTTTGAAAAGAAATGTTATTTTTTTCAAAGTGCATTGAATTGGTCCCAAATTGTTCGTTGTAACAGCGGATCTATCACCTAATTAGATTGGGTGGCTGAGCACCATCTACACATTGGTACCCTACGTATGAGTGAAGTTTGAGTCAGTGTTAGTCAAGGAAGAGAGAATTTATATAAAATATACATCAGCAGTTTATATTTCCATATTCTATTTTTTAAATAGAAACTAGAATAAATAAGATTCAAAGTTTACTTTTATTATTTCAAACTGTAGGGAATAGCTAATCTAAACAGAAAGTAAATGGAAACTATCTTTAATAAATTAGCTATAAAAATGAACATTTTACTTTTATCTAAATTTGGAGGTTTTCAGAATCTCTCTCTCTCTCTCTCTCTCTCTCTCTCTCTCTCTCTCTCTCTCTCTCTCTCTCTCTCTCTCTCTCTCTCTCTCTCTCGTAATAGATCAAGCTCATTTAAAAAAAATCTATATTTATATTTCCGACTGAAACATAAACTGAATGATGGATTTACATGCATGTCCTTAATTTAACGTCTGTCAGCATAGACATCGGAACCGGGAGAGGGGGGGGGGGCTAAGTAGGCTTAGCCCCCTACTTTTTTTGCAAATGTACACAAAATATATGCTTGAAAATTGGGGTTTTCCCTTTTTTGGTTTAGCCCCCCCCCCCTTTTTAATTTGCTTATGACGCCTATCAACTAGTCAATTTCATTTTTGCGTGTGAGATTGTATTAAAAAAGGTTGATAACTCTTCATTTAAACCTATATGCATTTAACAATTTTAAATTGTCTTTTTTCATTGAAAATCAAACCACAGCAGAAATATTATGAAGGACAATGTTATGCTTGTTACATTTATGGCATTTTCTGTGTTTTTAGAAAAGCAGAAATATCAGGGTTTTTTTTATTTTAAAAAGTTACATACTGAGTGATCTCACAGCTAAAGGCATTCAGTAATTTCTATGGCACGCCAAATTCACAAAAATGAGCAAAACATAGTTTCACAGTCGATAAACTAGGTTTATCGGTTGTAAACTATAGTTTACAGACTGAAAACTATACTTAACAACGTTAATCTATATTATACATCTGTAAACCATAGTTAACGCGATAATCTATGTTTCACAACCGTAAACTATACTTAACACCAAAAACAATCATTTGCGATTGCAAAACATAGATTATCTGATAAATACAGTTTCACGATTGTAAACTATAGTTTACAGCTCTTAACTATAGTTAACGATCGTAAATTATAGTTTACAGACGTGAATCTATGTTTATCAATAAAATCTATTGTTAAAGTTTTCTTACAAACAGATAAACTTAGGTACGCATTCGTAAACTATAGTTAACAACCGGTAAATATAGTTTTACATATGAAAACTATACTTAACGAATCGTTAACTATAGTTTACAGTCGATAAACCTAGTTTATCAATTGTGAAACTATGTTTAGCACGCCAAATTCACAAAAATGAGCTTATCATAGTTTCACATTCGATAAACTAGGTTTATCGGTTGTAAACCATAGTTTACGGACTGTAAACTATAGTTAACAACGTTAATCTATATTTTACATCTGTAAACCATAGTTTACGCGATAATCTATGTTTCATAATCGTAAATTATACTTAACACCAAAAACAATCATTTGCGATCGCAAAACATAGATTATCTGATAAATACAGTTTCACAATTTGTAAACTATGGTTTACAACTCTTAACTATAGTTAACGATCGTAAATTATAGTTTACAGACGTGAATCTATGTTTATCAACAAAATCTATTGTTAACGTTTTATTAAGACAGATAAACTTAGATTAGCATTTGTAAACTATATTTAACAACCGTTAAATATAGTTTTACAGATGAAAAGTATACTTAACGAATCTTTAACAATAGTTTACGGTTTGTAAACTATTGACAGTCGATAAACCTAGTTTATCAATTGTGAAACTAGGTTTAGCTCATTTTTGTGAATTTGGCGTGCCATAAATTTCAGTACTTCTTGCATTTCCCTATGCTGTTCACGCCTAAAAGAACTGAAAACACAGTAGAATACTTGAGTGAATTTGTATAAACATCTGTATGATCTTAATTTCGATGAAAATGTTACCAAAATGTATTAGAGCCGCAGCAGTGCTGTGGAATCATTAAATTTCGCGGTGGCTCAGTTTTCCTGGAATTGGTGGGTACTTCATCATCCACGAATTAACATTCTGCGCGAAATAACAAACTAGGGTTACAAGGGTAAGAATGTAGTAGATGTATATTTTATCAAATAATTTACCCTTGTAATCCTAGTTTGTTATTTCGTGCAGAATGGGAATACTCCTAAATAAAGTGCCCCCACGAATCTGTATTTAAGCTATCCATGAAAATTGTCCCGGCCCCACACATTTTAATAATTTCACAGTACCCCCAATTACTTACTTATAACAATTTATTAATTTTTTATTACAAAGTAATAAAGCATGTTGATGAAAAATAAAAATAAGGGGAAAAAAATATTTTTGCTTCATTTGTCATGTTGAATCATTATTTTTTCATTGACTAAGATAATATACATGTATTTTTAAACAACAATTGTAGTTTTATGTGTTTGGCAATAACAAAATCGTCAACACATGAGCAGTCCGTCGGATAAGACGTTAAATGGTGCCCTGTGTCAAGGATAACAACCCCCTTGGCACGTAAAAGATCGTTTTTCTGGTTTTCGAAAAAGAGTAGGCTCACTGGGGGCCGCAAGAAAAACCCAAGTTATCTTTCAAACTTGAACAATTTCACCGCCGAAATATGGCTGAAAAATTGCCGACCCGGCGTTAAACAGTAACAATCAATCAATCGATCAACACATTAGCAATTTGATCAAGTGAAATCAGATTAAGAAAGTATTGCAGTCTAGTCAACATACTAGTAGTCTTACTGAAATCCAACAAAAATCGTATCAATTAGGATCATATTATGTTATGTTTTATTCCGAGAAAAATAGAGGTTTATTTCAAGGCATTGTATACATAGAGAATATAGCATACTCTTTCCTATATCACATCCAACTTATATCAGTCAGAGGGCCAAGGACTGATTTTAATCATAAATTACTATGTAATTACTAGTATAAACCTATTCAATAACTGTTGTTACAAAACATTTTCTGGTGTATGAACCTGAAAACAATTAAATATAAATTAATGAAGAACTAAATACTGAAAATAGTTTTTTGTACTTCAACACATTCATCTATGTACCAAAATTCTGGTATTTTTGCCCCTTTATGTGCAAATCTTTACATGATATTGGCCGGTTTGTCAAACATGGTTTGAAGAGTTTTCAAATGTTTTATTTTTTCAGAAATATTGTGGAAACATGACACACACATTAAAACGAATTATTATGCTTCCTGTCAGTTTGTCTCTATATAACCCATACCCTACTATTCTCGCATAGTGGTCTAAGGATTTATATAGCGTAAGCATACTATGCCGAAATAGTGCACGGCTTTATTTACTGAATAAAATTCTTCCATGCACATGCCGGGGATCGAACTGACGACCATGAGATTGTCAGTCCGATGCCTTATCGATTACGCCATAGAGACGATCACTGATTGGTATAATTTTAAGAAATATATAAACTTAATTTATACAATTGACACAAGAAGGAGAAAATAGACAAATATTATTTGAAAACAGTTATATTATTCTAAGGAACTTTAGATTAATGTGTACAACAAACTTTCAAACTAATTACATACAGATCGTTAGATGAACTGATTTTATAGGGTCATTAAAACGCTTTTTTATATGACGCTTGATTGAAGGATGTAAAAGAAAATTATCAATGAGAATCGACGTCTGCAAACAAATAAGGCTTACGAACAAAACAGAAAATAAAGATGTGTTGCTTTGGGACAGAAAATCCCGACTTATTTAGAGAAAATACTAGTAACCAAAATAACTAAGCATGCAAACAATTTTAGCATGAATATTTTGAATTAGTTCTTGCAGGTGCGCTGTTTAAGCACCGATATTTTCAGGAAAAAGTCAAATAGATTGCCTCATAAATAATTAACAGTCAGCATAATAATAACAATAGTGTTGCATTATGCATGTACTATGCCTAAATAGTAGGCAGGGTTTGACACATAGTGCACTCGCCTCCGGCTCGTGCACCATGTGTCAAGCCCTGCCTACTATTTAGGCATAGTACATGCATAATGCAACACTATTATATAAATATGAGATGAGCTTCGACTCACGAAAAACGTATTTATTTATTGATCAACTTTAAAAACAAGTCTAACAACATATGCCATTATTATTTGTGGTAGGGAGCTATGGATATTCTACTGTGCATTTTCATGTTGGCTGTGGCGTCTTCAGAAGGTAGTCTTCTAGTGTCACCATTCAAATAGACGTGCCCACATGAGAAGAAACTTGAATCTTTATTGATTCAATTTTTGGATGCAATCAGTAGTTTCGTGAGACTTAAAATTTTAACAAATGATTGTACTTTCAGCATTTATACAAAAAATTACCTTTCAAAAAAGAGGAAATTAATATCTTTAAAGAAATATTTATGAGAAGGAAAAAGAAAACGATTTATTAAATGTTAGTAATTAAAATTGGTCTTTTTTTTTTACCTGAATCGAAAGCCATCAAACGCCAATGGGCCTCTGAAGTTACAGGGTTTTCCTCACAATACAACACAGGCGGGTAAGGTCTTTGCATGTTTCAACAGCAGTGTAGCTTCTAATTTCCTGTGCAATTAATATAATTTTTATTAAAAAATTACTTAAATTATGTATTCCAATCATTAAATTTTGCTTTTTTACAGGTTCTCTGCAAAACAGATACTGGGGAAACCCAATGTTTATCCTCGCTATGGTGATTCCTCAGGGACATGGACCCAGGCAAGTGGACAACTAAACGAAAATCAGTTTATACAGGTACAATGCCATTTCAATTTTTTTTTTTACTATGGCCATAAATTAATCTAGCGATTGTTATTTTTTACATAATTTTGCTTCTTTCTTTTTAAATGGCTTCGTATGCCAATGTTTTCTTTTTAAGGTGCATATCATTACTGCTACGCATTTTCAAAATTTTCATTACCGATACATAGTCATTACCGCTACAAAAAACCTTACATTACCGCTACATAAAAAAAGTATACATTACCGCTACATTGCCTCTTTTCGTTAGCCAGCCACATGTGCGTGTACAGTACAACCTATAGATGCATAAGACCCGTTTCCCCTGCTTAACACGGGGAGGTGAAATCCCATGACAGGACCGTTTTAAAATGTTAAGTACATATTAAATTAGTAATATAAAAAATACGAAAAAAATTCATTGACAGGAATTTTTTCAGCTAAAGGTCCTGTTCCTCCTTAATGACATTGTTGATCAAAATTGATTAATTTTTGTCAATGTCTCTAAGTAATCTGTACAGGACGTTACATTATGTGTACATGTATTTTAAACATTTAAGATTTTGATTTTGATAAGAATAGATATTTCTTTAGGAATACAATTCAAGGAGATAAAAATGCTTTGAACAGCGCCATTTTTATGACTTTTCGTCTGTGTTTTATGTTTTGGTTTGCGTGTTTTTTGCGAAGAGGTATAGGTAGGTTTATGAACGATTGATGGAGCCTAAGCAGAAAAAAAATGGAATGGTCAAAACAGATTTTGAAAAGTCAATGCACCGTGATGAACGATGACGATCAATCCAGTTGAAAAAGTTCTCACTGCAAAAAAAGTCTCTTTTAAAAAAGTAAAAAAAAAAAGAAACAAACAAATTCAAAGCTTATATAAAAGCGCAATATTTTAGGTATGTTTTTATTACATTTCCAGGTTAGATTTCCAGAAAAGGTTTGGCTAACTGAAGTTAATATTTATGAAACATATAATGCCGGAACTGTCAAGAGAATACTGGCGAGGGATAAAGAAAACCAGTGGATGGAAATTTTTAAGGTTTTCCGTGTACATCTCATCAGAAAGGCTCGGAAATTCTCACCCAAATTAAAAGTGAGTTGTTTTTAAAACAAAAATTGTATGTTTATCAAAGTACTAGTAGTACTCTAGTACAAACTGATTGTTCGTTTTTAAAAAATCATGGTATACATATGGCAATGATTTTTTTCTCTCTCTTAGTTACTTAAAATTTGTCTTGTGTTAGGGTAAGAAAGAATCTTATGGAAAATGTTGGAAAACTTACAGAAAGGACTATGATAAAGAGCTGAAAATATAGTGATGATTTGCTCTTCTTCACGCTTCTTAATCTGCAAAAATGATCCGAAGATCATAATATCGTATATCATTTTAATAGTTCTTAATTGCTCCTCATTAAATTCAGAAAGTAAATTTTCCTGTGAACGAGCTGAGAATAGAAGTTGATTGTTCCGTTTCTCCATCTTGGGTAGAAATCGATGCAGTGGAAATCGTTGGAGGTATTTAGTTTAAATCTAATTAAAGAAGTATTTTATTCTGTGATAACTAATCTATAAAACTACGCTACAATTCTGCAGCTAATAAAAAAATTAAAGTGCACACGTGCAGAGTATAAAAGAAAAGAGAATACAGATATTTATATAATAGTGTTGCATTATGCATGTACTATGCCTAAATAGTAGGCAGGGTTTGACACATGGTGCACGAGCCGGAGGCGAGTGCACTATGTGTCAAACCCTGCCTACTATTTAGGCATAGTACATGCATAATGCAACACTATTGTTATTATTATGCTGACTGTTGTTATTATTTATGCGGTAATCCATTTGATTTTTTCCTGAAAATAATGGTGGTAACACGGCGCACTTGCAAAAACTCATTCAAAATCTTCATGCTAAAATTAGTTGCATGCTTAGTTATTTTGGTTACTAATATTTTCTCTAAATAAGTCAGAATTTTCTGTCCCAAAGATACTCATCTTTATTTTCTGTTTTGGTAGTAAGACTGATTTGTTTACAGACGTGGATTCTCATTGATAATTTTCTTTTACATCCTTCAATCAAGCGCTATATAAAAAAGCGTTTTAATGACCCCATGATATCAATTCATCTAACGATCTGTATGTAATTAGTTTGAAACTTTGTTGTACACATTTATCTAAGATTCCTTAGAATAAATATAACTGTTTTCAAATAATATTTGTCTATTTTCTCCTTCTTGTGTCAATTGTATAAATTAAGTTTATATATTTAATAAAATTCAACCAATTAGTGATCGTCTCTGTGGCGTAATCGGTAAGGCATCAGTTCGATTCCCGGTGTGTGCATAGAAGAATTTTATTCAGAAAATAAAGCCGTGCACTATTTCGGCATAGTATGTTTACGCTATATAAATCCTTAGATCACTATGCGAGAATAGTAGGGTATGGGTTATATAGAGACAAACTGACAGGAAGCATAATAATTAATAATATTAAGAAATTTACACAAAACTTTTAAAGTAATAGGCCGTTTCTTAATCTGTTATGTTTGATTTTCACTATATGTCTAGATTTAAAGAGTCTCTCTGAATTTCTATCTTGATTACATTTTTTGTCCATATTTTATCACTCATTGACAAGAAAACAAAGGTGAATGCCCTGCACAGTATAGAAAGATGTGGGATTCTTGTTATCTGATCAAGAAGGATAAGGTTTCAGCAGACACAGCGT
>NW_026930379.1:0-30000 GCF_032062105.1 Saccostrea cuccullata
TATTTGTAAAGTAAAGCACATACATATATCAAATTTGATATTGGTTTAAAGAAGAGGTCACGAACATACTAATTGCCGTTTTCTGAGAGACTGTAGGCAATCTGGTTACATTTTCTTGTCGAACATTAAAAAAACTCCCATACTCAACGCTGTTTTTTTTCTTTCATTTTCATTCAAAAAATGACGGTATAAAATAGTTTTTATCTAATTTACCTACAAATTATGCCCCCCAAAAACCTTATTTTACCATGCTAAAGTTCTAAACCATTAATAAAGGAATTTATTTCTCAAGTTTGACAAATCTGTAGGCACCTATCCTTTACTAGATTAAGATTATATTACTATTCTTAATAGTATATATTCCAGAAAAAAGAACTTTATGTTTTTTTTTGATTTTGTAGTTACCGACCAGAGAAGTATCTCCGGTAATACATAGACACAAAGTTTTGAGGTAAACAAAATAAAATTGAATACTCCGACTATTGATCTATCAAACTCTTTCAACTATGCATTTGTAATTTATGCAAAGAGTTTGTTTCGTACATGTACATACCCTTTTCTTTTATTGATATTATTTTTTCAGTTTTGTTTACATTTTTGAGCGAGTATGAAAGTGTGTCTGTGAGAAAATACAACAAACATTAGTCGAAAATTTCGCTTGGAGGTTGCTTACATTTTGCAAATCAGTTGTTTATGAACGATACTATAAAATCTTAACGGTGAACTGCCAAGGTCTAGCGACAACCCAGAAACGACAAGATGTCTTTAACTATTCTAGAAAAAAAGGTTACTCTATTTTGTGTCTGCAAGATACACATTTTACCCATGAAACAGAACCATTTGTAGAAGCCCAGTGAGGTTACAAGTGCTATTTTTGTTCACATAAATCAAATTGACGAGGAGTAAGTATTCTTTTTTAGCAACAATTTTGAATTTAAAGTCTACAAAGATAAAAGAAAAGAAAGGGAATTTAGTAGCTCTAAATATTACCATTGAAGACAACAGGTTAAGCCTGGTCAATGTATATGGACCAAATACTGACTTACCAGAATTTTATGAAAAGGTTAGAGATATATTTCTAGAATATGACAATGAACTTTCTGTATTATGTGGTGACTTGAATCTTGCTCTAAATCCAGAAATAGATACATACAAGTATGTTAATGTAATCCAATGGCTCGTGAAAAATTTATAAAAATTACGGAAGACTTACAAATGATTGACCATTACCGAATTTTGAATCCAGAAAAAAAAGTGTTCACATGGAGGAAAAAACCTTGTCGAACAAAGCTGATTAGACTATATTTTAATATCTGAAGGATTATCTAATCATGTCGAAGAATTTACTGTTAAACCAGGGTACAGATCTGATCATTCTATTGTTTTTTTCTAGAATTAAAATTCAATCCCTTTAATTAAGGTCCTGGCCTATGGATATTTAATTATAGTTTACTGAATGACGCAGTGTATACCGAAAATGTGAAGCAAACTATACCAAAAGTCAGATGTCAATATTTACAAAACATAAATGATATTAAAATAATGCTATTCGTTTGGAAATACGAGGAGTATCTTTTTCATATTCTTCATTTAAGAAGAGGGAGGGATAAAAGTTAAAGAAATCCCTAGCAGAAGAAATAAAGAGATTAAAAACAAGTTATGAAAATAATACAAATATTTTGGAAGGAAAGAAAATAACTCTTGAATATTTAAGAAAAGTTAGAATGAAAGGCCATTTAATTAGATCCCGTGCTAGATGGGTAGAAGAGGGTGAAGAGCCAACAAAATATTTTTGTAATTTAGAATCAAGAAACTATGTTAACAAAATTATCAAAAGGGTTGATATTGATGAACAATATACTGCTTATGATCAATTTGAAATTTAAAACCAATTAAAATCCTTGAATGATGAACAGTATTCAAATAAAGATTTAAAATGTACTGACATGGATCAGAATAATATCATAAACCAGCGGAAGTTAAGCTTGACGAGATGACTTCTAATAGTCTTGAGAAAGATATTGAAGAAAGTAAACTTTTAGATGTTCTTAAGAATATGAAAAATAACAGGTCTTCAGGAAGTGGTCGATGGTTTTACGGCTGAATTTTACATTTTTTTTCTGGATAGATTTGAAAAGTTATATATTAAATGCAATTAACTGTACTTTTTCAAAGAGAGAACTTCCAATTTCTCAGAGACTTGGGATTATTTCCTGTATACCTAAAGGTGATAAACCAAGGCAGTTCTTAAAACAATTGGCCTCCTATTTCTTTACTGAATGTCCTTTGTAAACTTATATCAGAACGTTTAAGTTGTAGAATAAAGTCAACTTTAGAATATTGTATTTCTGATACACAAATCGGTTTCCTTGAAGGTAGATTTATAGGGGAAAATACAAGATTTATTTATGACTTAATGTCTTATACAGAGTCAAATAATATTCCTGGTCTGTTGATGCTATTAGACTTTGAGAAAAGATTTGACTCAATTTCACCTTTCTTTATAAAGTTTTGAAGTATTTTGGTTTTGGAAACAACATTATTGAATAAATTTAAATCTTAAAGCTTCAGTTTTACAATGTGTTTATTTTTAATTTATCCAAACATTTTTTATCCAGAGGGGTTGTAAACAATGAGATCCTGTTGCTCCCTACTTGTTCCTCCTTTGTGCTGAAATCCTGGCTATTCTCATTAAACAAAATAAAGATATAAAAGGTATAACAGTAAAAGAAAAAGAGCACAAAATCTCTGAATATGTAGATGATACCTCGTTTGCCCTTGACGGTTCACCAAAATCTTTGTTTGCTGCTCTTGATACATTGGATTTATTTTCACAACTATCTGGTTTAAAGATAAAAGTTCTAAAAAAATATCTAGTCATGTTTTTCATCATACAAGATGGAAACTAGTTTGGGGATCCACAATTTTTACTTTGCTTGGTATAACTTTTTCTGTATAGCTGGAAACTATTATTGCCATAAATTACAAACTTGTTTTACCAAACATTAAATCAATGATCCAACAATGAAAAAGGCGAACCTGACCCCATCTCTGATGTTTTGGACATTAGTGTTTCCACTGCACCTATTGCATATTGTTTTATGGACTTTGATAATGAATACTGTATGTTATTTCAAAGTATCCTTTATCTTCTGATATATTTATAGATATGTTGAATGAATAATAATGTACATATAAACCTTGATGCATATAAGATCTTCCATGATTTGTAGTTGGATATGATTTTATCCAACGAGTTTTGTGATTTTAAAAACACACAACAAGTTGAATTAAAATCATATCAAACAACATAACATGGGAGATTCTTTTTAGCCTATGTTTATTACTTTACAACCGATGTTTAACATTGTTTTATATAAGACTCTGCTATATTTTACTTCACCACGCTAACGCAAAAACCATCGTGACGTCATAACAACTTTATAAAGATTGTGATATGTACTATCCAGGATGCAACGTTTTATGAGTCGTCAGTACTTTCTGTCCTTCGGAGAAGCAAATTAAAAAAAATCGTATTTTCTTTCTTTTTTCAATATTTTTTTAAATTTATTTTTGGGATATTATTTGTGTCTCTACTATTGATGCTTACTATATAAGTCGTTTGAATATTGCTTAATCTAACTCTAGATATTGATATTTGAAAATCTGAAGCGGGTCCAAGATAGCGTCTGCCTCTGGCAACTCCGCCATTTCGCGAGTAGGTGTTTATGGAGGCATCTGAGCGATTTATGAAACCATTCTGACATACGAATACATGAAATGTAAAACAAACTACTTGGACTTTCACGTTGTAATTACGTGTCAATTTTAAAACTTAATTTCCGTTTCACTGCTTTTGTTTCACTCGGCTATATACGATATGTAATGAGTACAATGTGTTAAATATACCTTCTTAACGTCGATATAAAATGAAAGCGATACGAACATTTTATTTATTTAATTTCATTAAAGTTATCACACCTATTTAATAGATCAGTCAAAAGAAAAGGCGCGAATATTTACTCGTGGCGTTTGGTGCGAAATTATCAATAGTGGCCCGCCTTATATAATCCTTTGACAGGTGTACTGTTGCAAATGTATACACAAGTATATTTAGAGCAGTGTTCCCAACAGCTTAATTGTTAGTGCGTAATTGGATCACATAGCAATTACGTTACAATTCTGTGTCAAACTAAAGATTTATTCCAGGGTCTTTTCAAACATCCTCTGTAACTGGTTTTGGTTGGTTCTCAAAGTAGAAAAAGAAAAGACTAAATGTGCTAATGAGAGATACCTATATTATCATTTGTTTTGCAAGACGGGAAAACAGATCTTGAATCATTGCTATAAGTTAAAGTTTTTTCAAGAAACAATATCGATTCATGTATATAGTATATAGCATGTATATAGTAAGTATAAGACGTATAACCACTGTTTTTCCCATGCACATTTGTGTGATGTTAAACGAATAGAAAAGACAAAAATAAGAAAACCATTTTCATAAGATCGTTTAATGGAATTTATATAAACATTTTTTTTTCAAAGATCTGAATCAAGTTATTGAACATAAATGGTATCTGATTCCCTGACTATCGAGGCACGTTTTTCGGCGAAACATTTCAACCTTTTTATGAAAGTGTAAATAATCGGCATAGTTCACTAATTTTAATTAGATTATAGTCATTTCACTGCTTTTGCGTTACTTTTGTATAGTATTTGTAAAACGTGTTAAATATATTTTCTAAACCTCGAAATATAGGCTCTGAGAACGTTCTTTTTTCTTAATTTTATTGAAGCTATCACACTTATTAAATAGATCAGTCCAAAGAAAAGGAACGAAGATTTAACGTGGTGTTTGACGCGAAATTATGAATAATGGCCTGCATTTTACAATTCTTAGACAGGTGTACTGTAACAAAAGTGTACATAAGTACATTTCGAGCAGTACTCCCAATAGCGTAATGGTTAGCGCGTTGGAAATGAAAGATGGAGAAAGCAGATTGGATTTTCACGCTGGCTACCTGGATTCACTCTGTGACCAAAATTTTTAATCACTTCTCAGCTCGACTTGACGAATTTTTTTCCAGAATCGGACGGAAGACTTCTCGTTGCTCGCAATGAGATCGTTTCTAGTTAAGGTTTTCCGTTTGCAAACGGAAGACCTTATTGTTTTCGTTCCGTTTCGTTTTCTCTATTATTAGGGCCTTTCGCCTTTAACGTAAGACCCTTCTATTATTGTATTTTTCTTTTTCATTTTTATACTTCTTCTTTTTTCTTACAATTTTTGCGCATACGATTTCTTGGAGATGGCTCGATGGATTTTGTTCAGAGTTTGTATATGTCTGTCTGAAGTTTGTACCCGCGCTTCAATTTTGAAAACATCACTTGTGGTCGTGAGTTTTCGCCCTTTTAGTGATTTTAAAGGGTATCCTTGTCCGTAAGTTAACTCAAAAACAACATCAAATAGAGAGCTGACATTTTCAGAGATAGTTTAAACACATGTACAACTGAATTGCACATTGGATTAAATTATTTTCAGTTTTTCAGTTTTTTACCAATTTGGAAGCGCAGTAGGGGTCGAAATCTAGGACACAATTCATGAGTGAATTTTCGAGACATTTTATATCATATCTTTTAAAGTATAATTATTTTGTTAAAACATACTGAACAAAATGTGTGCTGAATGAGAAGATCTTTAAGATGATAGCAAGTTAAAAGTGCTGACTAATCACATTAGGAGCAAAGAGGGGCTAAAAGTCTTTTTCTGATAACTCTTTAAAAGTCAATATTTTGTTATACATTAACAAAGCAAAAATGTTTACCTCAACAATCTACAACTGTACTTTTTAACTTTAATCTTGTATATAACATAATTAGGGGCCACAAGGGGCCAAAATGCTAATTTTTTTACGCTTTGTATCTCGAAAGTGAGTTATATTTTGACAAGTAATATTGAACAAAAGATATTCAAAATCATGTTCTGAACAATATGCAACCTTTCATTTTTCGTTAAACGTACCCATAAGGGAGTTGAAGGGTTGGCCCCCAAATATTTCTTTTGCTAATAACTCAAAACGAAAATTATCTCTGAATAGTTGTTGAACAAAAAGTGCTCAAAATCCTAAGAGCTTTAAAATGAAATCAAGGAAAAGGGTCTGGGTACTCAGATAAGGGACCAAAAGGGGCTAAAAGCTTTTTCTCGATTACTCTTTAACAGTCAATAATTTGTTTTATTATACTTCCATGTTAAATACTAAAATCTGATTGGTTTAGACGCAGGTAACAATCCGTTCGATTACCCTGAGCCTTAGCAACACACGTAACAACGGGTAACACAACGGTAATGCCACATGCGTGGAAATTATGCGCGTACGGTTCACCGTAGAATTCTCAAAACGTCAGTTGCGCGTTTGAAAGAACCGGAATTAACTTAATGTCATTAAAAGCTTGCGTCCGATAAAGCTTACTTGAAAACAACAAACGACAGACGATACATGCTTGCGAGTGTAGGTAACATGCTTGCGAGCCAGAAATAACGAAACTTTATGTTAAATGACTCGAATTCGAGTATCAAACAAACAATAAGGAGATTAGTGAACCGGTGAGTGTGAAAGCTTTCTATACATGAGAGTAAAGACGATCAACGTTTTTTTTTTTTTTTTGGCTGACGTCCTAAATCAATAAGACATTCAGTATAATAAAATAAATGGTGCCTATTTTGTAGGGTAACATTTGAAATTGACACCCCTCGGAAAACCGTTGTCAACCTCCGCTGTCGCGTCGGTTGACAATAGTTTTCCTTGGGGTGTCAATTTCAAATGTTACCCTACAAAACAGGCACCATTTATATAATACATCAATGAAGCAAAAATTTTTATTTTAACAATCTACAACTGTATGTTATGACTTTAAAGTCGTATATTACATAATTAGGGACCACAAGGGGCCAGAAGGCTAAATCTTTGACGCTTTCTATCTAAAAAGTGGGAAATATTTTGGTAAGTAATAATGAACAGAAGATGTTCAAAATCATGTTCTAAACAATATGTAACCTTTAATTTTTTGGTAAACGTTCCCATAAGGAAGTTGAAGGCTTGTCCCTTAATATTTCTTTTGCGAATAATTCAAAAACAAAAAAGAATCATCTCTGAATAGTTCAGTTCATCATCCTAAGAGCGTTAAGATGTTATGAAGAAAAAAGGGCTGGTCCCTAATATTAGGGGCCGTGAGGGACAAAAAGTCTATTTTAAAAGTCTTTATTGTTCAATGTCTTTTTACAGATTATGGAAAATCATTAATTTAGAATGCAAAGTTCATTCAAAATCTTATTTCACCTCTTCAATAATCGAACGGAAGACCCACTTGTTGTTCACGATGAGATCGTATCTAGTTAATTCTTCAAGCAGATTTTGCGCACGCGATTTCTCAGACACGTCTCGGTCGATTTACATGAAATTTGCATATGTAATTGATTATCAATCGATCTTGATAGGTTTTTGATCGTTTTTATTACGTCACTTCTGGTCGTGAGATATAGACAATTTTCTGATTTTAAGTGCAATTTTGTCTTATTTAATAGCGGAAACTGCTTAAGATATGAAGTGAAGATTAATTGCAGATGATGGTTCATGACTTATAGCGTTGCAGAATCGTCTTTTCGTGCGTCGTCAATACTTCAGGTCGATACTTGAAGCGAATTTGAGAAACGCATTTTTTAAATTTTCTTTTTTAATATTTTGTTTAAATAGAGACCCTTTTGCAGAAGCAAAATATGTAATTTGTTTGAAAATCGAAAAAGCCAATCTCGAGATATTAGCATTTGAAAACGCGAAGCGGCGATCCTAACGGCCGAATGGTTAGCGTGTTGGATTGTCACGCGGGCGACCCGGGTTCGATCCTCCATCTGACATTTTTTTTATTTTTTTTGCAAGATTTTTCGATATTTTTAAATTTTAAATCATTTGGAACAAAATATTGTGAACCTTTAAGCATATCTTGAGTAATAAGGGGTCAAAAGGGGCCAGAATGTCACATCCTTGATATCTTTGGCCTCTACATTGTACAAGGATTAAAGCTGAACAGGAAGACTAAAGATAAACGAAATTAAGGATACATCAAAACGGAAAGGAATATGTAAAAATACAAAAATAATCAGCAATATTTTCATTTTTTTTAAAAGTCTGTCGCTTCGTACAAAAGTGAACCCAATCAAAACGGTCGATTGTAAACTGAAATAAGAGAAAAAACTGTCATCGGCATTGACATAGCTATTGTGTTCTATTTATTATTACTAAAATTAATAATAATTCTTATTAAATTTACATAAACATTATACAACAAGCTTTTCTTTAAAATTTGAATGAAAAAACTATAATAAAAGTAACTTCTCCATGACAAAATACGATATATATATATATATACCCCCCCCCCCCCCCCGAAGCTCTTCGTCTGCATCTGAAGAAGCCTATTTCATTTATGTAAAATAAGTCAAGGCAAAGTGTCATAAACCTGAAACAAATTGCAGCAGTTTTTTTTTCCTTTATTTACAATTAGTAAATTGCATTCTAAATAAAACATATAAATCCTCTAGAAAAACATAGAAAGTCATTTTTTTTAGAAATAGAAATTATTATTTATATAAAATACAAAATAAAAACCTTTATGTGACATGTATTATTTATATATTTGTCAATTTATTAATTTCATTTTTTGACAACTTTTATTCGTAAATGCAATTAGTTTAGTGTAACCGATCTACCTTCATGTACATATCGACGACGTATTGTCAATTAATAATGATAATTTCCATTCCTAAGTCGACACGATATATCCTGGTAAGCTTGAGATAAAAGATACCACAGAGTCCGACACTTCTGCTTCATACTTGGATGTTTTACTTGAAAAAGACTCTTATGGTAATCTAACAACCAAGAAATATGATAAACGTGATGACTTAAATTTTTCTATCGTCAACTTCTCTTACTTATGCAGCAATATACCTTCATCAAATGAATACGTAGTTAATATACATGTATCTCAGTTTATTCGATACGCAAGAGCATGCTCTGCGTATGAACAATTTCTTAAACGAGGTAAATTATTGACAAGCAAGTTGATGAAACGAGAATATCAACAGTCTCGTTTAAAGTAATCATTTCGTAAATTCTATGGTCGATACAATGACCTTGTCAGCAGATAAAATTTATAATTGAATGAAATGCTGACTGACGTTTTTCATTCATACCAATTGTTAGTCCATTATTTGTACACTGAATTGACGACGGATTTTTCCGGTTTTTCCTGATTATGACAACGAGCACACGACGGGTGTGACCGGTCGGCAGGGGATGCTCACTCCTCCATGACACCTGATCCCACCTCTGATGTTTCGGAGGTCCGTGTTTGCTCTGCTCTTCTTTTGTATATTGTTTTCTGGACGTTGAGATTAAATACTATACAATTATTGCTGGTTTTTGAGGTCAATACAATCTTTTAGCCATCTGAGGAGTACAATATTCACCGAGCCCGAAGGGCGAGGTGAATATTGTACTTCGAAGATGGCTAAATCATTGTATTGACTGAAAAAAACAGCAATAACTGTTTTATTATATGATTAACTTATAAAATGATACAGTTCATTACTTGTTTGCATTTTATTTAGTCCTAGCCAAATACAAGAGAGAAGAGCAGAATTAAAATGTGAATAAACCTTACCTGGTAGTCATATCAATTTGAAATGTTTTTTTTAAATCAATTTTAGTTGCCATGAAAGAAATATATATGTCATTCTTTTTTTATAGTATAGATTTTGAAAGGAAGGAGTATTATCAGGAAAGACTGACTGCCAAAAAGTAAAAAAAAAATGTTGTTCAGTAAAAGTGTTGGAGGGGGGGGGGGGTCCCTTCATCCCCTCTTACCACCCTCACCTAAAAAATATATTCACTTATGTTTTGTCCACATTGAAATAAAAATCATAGTTGTTTAAATAGCTTTCTAAAACAAATTTATATCAATTTGGAATTTCCCAATCTATTTTTAGATCAATGTAGAGGAAATAAATCCTTGTATTGACCTGGAACGTCACGTGCAGGTCAATACAACGTAATATTTTTCTAACATAGTTGGATCTCAGCCAATCAGAGAGATGGAAATTATTCAATCATATAATAATGTTCATTATTTCCATATCCTACTTTTACCCAAACCAACCTTTGGAACTTTTAGCCAATTAGCATGGCTACTCATCTTTTTTGATCATTTTGTTGTTTTATTTTATTAAAAGGAGAAGGCACATACAAAATACTAAGAAAATTGTTTTCATATATTAGATTCATTTCATTCGCGTGCCTTACACAAACTTTGTCAGAGAAAAGATATTCTTTGGAGGAAAGAAACCTTGTCGGACAGATAATCGCATGACATTTGGTTTCTTCTTAGCACGTTTGTGTGTTGAGTGAGTGTGAGCGATCCACTTAGAACCCCCATTTTTAAAATGAATCGTCATAACATGGAGAACCCGAATTCCCTCCACTGTGTTTAATTGGATATTCATTTATATAACGTTTACAACGCTATATGAATTGTAGTAGGGGCTCGAAAACTTTAAATTTAAATGCTGAGAGTGTATGATGTGGGCGTCTAAGGTGCCAGGACAGCTCACATATATCGCCAGATCATTGACGTTACACTCCTAAAGGTACCTGCGTCAAGGCGTAGAAATTAATTTTGTGATTATTGAAAAGCTTTTCCGACGGCAACCGTAGATTTCTAGTGCAAATTTTAATGTCAGGGTTACGCCTATCAACAAGTAACTAAAGCAGTGTTGTACATGTGTCAACAAAATTTGAATAATTTTCTGGCACCACAGAGACGTCTTGATGGACTCAATTTTTTTGTGTCCGGAAAAGGGGTGAATGAAAGGACCAGTCAGTCTTCATTTTGCTACCTCATCTCTGATGTAGTGACAAGAAATATAAAAAACACGATTGTGATAATTTATATCGGCTGAAGGAGAGGGGGTATTCATGCGTCATATCTTCATGTCTATGACATTTTTTATACCAGTTTATTACTAAACAGCGTTTTCAGGAGGTGGGGGTGGTAGTTCTTAGGTCCCTTTTAATTGATTACTTTATACATTGAATAACTTTTAGTTGGTATAGTTTGTAAATTAAAGAACTTAACGAATTTCAAGGTGGTGTCCTAGACCTCTCTTTCTAGTTCTAAGCATGTAAAACTTAACTTATTTGTAAAAATCTTTCAAGATTAAAAGCAGAAAATAAATGTTCATTTTATTACCTATTTCAAATACGAAAATAAAAAAAAAACATGAAATACACTTTATATTGAATATTATATAAATAAAAATACAATGGTCATATATTCAAATTAATTTTATAAGGGTTTCCTCTTGAAAAAAAATGTCCAAGAACAGCAACTGTGCGTAGTTATTTTTTGTGTGTGTGTTTGGTTTTGTTTTTTAAATTCATATAAATATCAAAATAAGTATAAAATTTATGCAAATGTGTTTGGCAATTGGCAATTGGCTGTAAGCAGTTGGCAGTCGTATATGACATTCCATACTAACGTGAGCAGTAAAATTTTGGTCAAAAATTGCAAATGTTTTGCATTGTGGGATCGTTAGCATTATCGTTTAAAAGATAAACATTTTCTGAAGCTAGCTTCTAAATTTCAAACTGTTCAAAGTTAGGGATTTTCTCTCATTAAGTTGCTCTGTCACCGCATTCCATTCATATTATACTTTGTACTCAAATTCATTGATTCCGCATTGAAATGCAGCATATTCCACATGCTTTATAAGCAAAATTAATTTGCAAATGACGTGAAATTATTGCATATTAAAATAAATACACGTATGCGTTATTAAACAACACAAATGCATGGAGATGTTGATTATTGGATTAATATCGTACTTCTCCACACATGCCCCGATCATTTGACCTTTCATGGGGATCAGTTAAAATTTAAGGCTTGTATCAATCATTTTATTTTTTATTTAATTGCTTTAAAATATTATAAGATTGATAATGAAATGAAAATTAATAATATAAAAAGGATCAAAAGATAATTTAAATACCTGGTATACATATGTATTATAAGATTTATGAAGTAAGGTTATAAGACTACTTCAGAAAACAATAGGATTTTTCATTAAATTCAAATAGCATAATAATACAATATCTATAAATGTTTTACTTTAAAATAATACAGCGATATTATCATTATGTCAAGAAAAAAAGTCATCATTATTTAATATAAGTATTGGACTTTGTATGTACATGAACTATACATAAATATACAAGGAATTAAATGTTAAACTTCAATATACTTTTTCAATCAATGCACATTTACTCTATACAACTATGTAAGGGTTTAAATATTTTGATTACAATATACTGTTCAATATGTTAGACATAACAGTCAGTGGGGTTTTATCATCATGAGTGTCTCTTTTATCTCCCCACTATTCGTTACGGTAAAAGCCCATGGACTGATCCACTTTGCCGGGGACCAGGGACCGTTAAGGTTGGCAAGGTTACATTCATTATACCACCAGCCTCCTCCTCCTCCCTCACTAACAGCACAGTTACACCAACCACACAAGTCGTGGTCTCTGTCCAGGGTGGAGAACGACGTCCCGGACAGGTCAGCACCAGAATACCCTGTATCCAGCATACTGTCACCTACAGTAATCAAAGATAACATATTACACGCACACCTATTAAATCATTATCATCTACATAAAACTTAAAACTGAAGAAAAACTTTTGTATTATTCAACATAAAAGAAGTAAATAATTGTATCAAAAAGTATTGCTATTTTATTTTCTGTTGTCTGTCATTCGATGTTTTATTTTGACTGCATACGAAGATGTAATTTCAATAAAAAATATTTCATACGTATTTAATCATAAAACAGGTAAGATTATACTTGATATAAAGAATGGATATTAAAACAATAATCAACAACATTAACTGATAAAGTGATAAAATATTGAATGCTATTCTGATTATTTTTTAGGGTTTGCACCTTTTTAAGTTTACTGTTCGGAGAAAAAATATATTTTCTATATTGTAAAAGTGTTACTCATAATGAATTATTTACAATTATTTTATCAGCTTCTTTTCTGTTGTTGAAAAATTATATATTTTTTTTATAAAGACATACAAGAAGTATTATAGAATACGTAATATGCCAGGTACAATGTCTTTAAAAATTAATTCTATGTTATTTTTGTGGATTTTTCAAATGGATTGCACTGTTAATATGTACTCTAATATATATTAAAAGATGAATAAGCATATCTTTTGGACACATGACGTATATTCGGGGAGGGAGGGGGGTTACGTTGTACTGTCAAAAAGCACACATCATTTATACTGATTTGTTTTCGGCACTAGCATAATATTCACACATTCCTCCCAATACTTACCTAACAATAGAACTGGTCCTCAGAGAAAAGGTTTCTAGTTTTTTATCTGTCCCCAGAAACTGACAGTCCTCTCTCTCTCTCTCTCTCTCTCTCTCTCTCTCTCTCTCTCTCTCTCTCTCTCTCTCTCTCTCTCTCTCTCTCTCTCTCTCTCTCTCTCTCTCTCTCTCTCTCTCTCTCTCTCTCTCTCTCTCTCTCTCTCTCTCTCTCTCTCTCTCTCTCTCTCTCTCTCTCTCTCTCTCTCTCTCTCTCTCTCTCTCTCTCTCTCTCTCTCTCTCT
The DNA here is from genome assembly GCF_032062105.1 of Saccostrea cuccullata. Taxonomy (NCBI): domain Eukaryota; kingdom Metazoa; phylum Mollusca; class Bivalvia; order Ostreida; family Ostreidae; genus Saccostrea; species Saccostrea cuccullata. The sequence goes on from NW_026930379.1 coordinate 13,731, forward strand.
CTCTCTCTCTCTCTCTCTCTCTCTCTCCCTCTCTCTGCTCATTAATCGTCAATTACACATTCCTTTTACTTTTACCTACCCAGGGTCCCGGTAGCTGGTCCTCCAAGTAACAGTCTATAGTTAAGTGATTCATCAGCAACAGAGAACTGTTTGTATAGTTCATAGAGCTTTGTCCCATTGGTCAGTGTCATAGTGACGTAGAGGGAGGAGTTCCTTCTTTTAGTAAGTTTATGTATCACGTCATTCCCTTAAATATTTTATAGTCGTGTTATATGTAAAGCATTTATAAAACAAAATGTTTTTTTCTTCTGGGATGTTGTCATATAATTCAACATACCATTGTAAATTCAATCAGAAATACCAAATTACAATCAACCTACTTATTTTGAAATCAAATTAAGGAAATCGTTTTGAATAACATGAATTATTTTGTTCTGCAAATAACGGGAAAACCCGTCGTCAACTCTGTGTATAAATAATTGACTAACAAATAGTATGAAAAACGTCCGACAGCATTTGACTTCAAGATAAATTATTATATGCTGACAAATGTATATAATTTACCAATCCAGTAGGAGTCGTTAGGATTCCCGAACCCTGTCTTATACTCAGACCACGTCCTGTTGAATCTCACCGCTCCACTGACCCGCTTCTGAATTGCCTAGAGATTTATAAATTAGAGGGTTTTATCCATGAAAGTTAAGGTGTTTTTGAATTAGAGGGCGCTTATAAATGAAAGTAGTGAAGTTGTTGATTGATACGTTGTATTGTTTACAATGTTTCAAATGGATTATTCAAAAAAAGTAATCTTTTTAGATGTGCTTTTTTTTTCAAGTTTTAATATGCGCAATTTTTCAAGTTATGAGCTTTAAAAAAACTTGCATGCAAAAATCTACTTAATATATACTAATCAAAATAAATATTTCAAGTAAAAAACATTATTTATGATATTATAAAAAGTTATTCTACTTAGCAGTTAAACATATTAACTGTTAGAATGTTAGCATCTTTAAGCCAGTTAGGTAAGAAAAAAAACCAATAGGCATTTAGCGCAATTTCTCGTGGTTTTCAGCAAAAAGATTACATATCCGTTTTAAAATGAATTATAATTGAAATACGATGGTACTTGCAATTGATGGTTGAGAGAGAGAGAGAGAGAGAGAGAGAGAGAGAGAGAGAGAGAGAGAAAGAGAGAGAGAGAGAGAGAGAGAGAGAGAGAGATCTTACTGTCCACCCTCCGCCTTCTATCACCATGTCACAGAAGACACTGATCTTGCTTTCGATACCAGACGAATTTATTTTATACACACCAGACGGATTAATGTCATAAACACCGCATTTTCTATAACCATTAATATAGAGGTCATTGCAGTCTTTCTTTATGTTTAACCCTGAAAGTAAAAGAATTAATTACTGGATATAATAATAATCGCAATATTAAAAATACTCACAGAGAGAGAGAGAGAGAGAGAGAGAGAGAGAGAGAGAGAGTTACCGTCTTCAATGATTTTCAATATACTGCTCTTTAAATCTTCTTCGGAATTGGAGATGTTTTTCTTCAGGGTTGTAAGCATCCCGTTAAAATTTTCCTTTATCCTCGCGTTCTCCATTTTTAAGGAATCAATTTTTCTCGCGTTCTCCTTTGTCAATGAATCAATTTTTCTTGCGTTCTCCTTTGTTAATGAGTCAATTTTTCTTGCGTTCTCTTGCCTTGATGAATTAATTTCTCTCGCGTTCTCTTGCCTTAAGGAATCAATTTTTCTTGCGTTCTCCAGTGTTAAGGAGTCAATTTTTCTCGCGTTCTCTTGCCTTAAGGAATTAATTTCTTTCGCGTTCTCCTGTTTTAGAAAATTAAACTGATCTTTCAAAATTAGCATTGTTTGCTCATTAGGGAAGCAATCATTGTTTTCTTTAAGATATATTTGCTGAGAACTAGCGACACAAACGAGCAAGCCAAACACGAAGGAAGCCGACCACACTCCTGCCATGGTTTTACTAGAGCGCTGTCTCGAATAAGTGTCTCTATAAAAATCTGTAGTTTATATACCCTAAAACGGGAAGTTTAGAATTTCACTAAAATTATATCTCTTCCGCAACACTTAGTGTTAATGTTAAGCAGCGATTTTTATTTGACAATAAAGAAAAAAATCAGGATGTTTACGTCAAATTCAGAGGAAAGCTGGCATAACATACCATTATATATGTAACATTATTTTGTATAAATGTACCAACTTTCAAAACTTAAAAAAAAATCTTAGACATTTTTACATGACAGATATTAAGAAAAATAGTTAATACTTAAGATGACTTTGTATTTATTTAAATTCACTTTTTAATATGTCGAAAAGTACAGTTATAACACCTTTTCATATTTTTTAAACCTATATTATAAGATTAGATTTGATATTGAAGTGGATCATCCCTCTGATAAGAGAGATAATTCTTCTTATAAGAAAGACAACTTTCCTTAGACATTATGTCATGAAATTCAGTGAATTGTCATGTCAGAGTTTACAAGTTTCATTCATGCTAACCATTTTATAGTCAACTCAATCAAACTTTTATTAAGGTACAAATGTTGATATATAGTTTCTATTGCTTGTATGTACATTAATGATTTATGATAATTTACTTTAAACATTTATACTCAGTTCCTTTAAACAGTGTAAATTGAGAAAGCTCTACCTCTTAAAGTATAATTCTTTAAATTGAACAGAAATTTCAGATGCAGTATTGTTTATAAACATTTAATTAATATTTTGTTTCATTAAAAACATATTTTCAAGGGCGATAATGTAGGTATAACTCTTGTTTATGGATGCGTATTATTTTTCATGCACAGAAAACAATTTGTAATTGTGGTTTAAAAAAGCAGCGCTTCAGTATGTTTTCTAATGGGAATTAGATAGGTATGAGAGTAAATACTATTTTTATATACACCTCATATTTCTAATTTAATAGTGAGATAAAAAATAATTAATCTTTCTGTTTACCATATCAAATTTTCTTCACATCATGATTTGACATAGCATTCATTTCTAAAAAAGTAAGCAAAGCTTCATACTTTAAACTATTTTCCATTAGAATTCAATGCTATAATCTTGCTGAAATCAATGTCTGGATTTTTAAAAAATATAGCTCGCCTATAAGTAGGACATAGAGTTTTCGACCAGAAATTCACTCCCACAATTCCGACTTATAGGCGAGTATATACGGTACATGCATCCCACTTATTTCCAAACATGATTTTTTTTACTATTGTGGGGGGTGGGTGCACAGCCACAAATTTTCAGTTTTCAACTACCAAAAAATTCTTGACCACCAAAAACAAAGCAAATAGCCTCAAGTCATCAGATGTTTTTATTTAGGGGGCACAAGCATATGTAGTTCTGATTTCTTTAGTATTTTATATATCGGCAAAATCATAAAATTATGGGGGGGGGGGGCACAATATAAAGAAATGTACCCTCATTAGTATTTCATATAAATAATAATTTTCTCCCTCATCAATGTTCTTATTTTAAAAATGTCGATCTAATAACTCCGCGATGATAAGACCATATAATATTCTATATTCGTAACTATTGTTTTGTTTAATGAGGAAAAATAAGAATTTATATATATATTCCGGAATGTAACCTAAAATTTCTTTTTATTTCGTTTAAATACATATATCATTTTTTCTTGCATTATCATTTAAGCAAATGACCCATTTGATATGAATATATTCAACAATTTCTTGATAGTAAAACAAAATAAAGGGGGGGGGGGGTAATCAAAGTTGAACCTACTTTTTGATTGGTTAATTTGGATCTTGAATTTCGAAACTCAAATTTCGAATATCGTATTTCGAATCTCGAATCTCGTATTTCGAATCTCGAATGAGCCTTCTGGGCTTTCGTAGATGAGAGATAACTTTCTTAAGACTTTTTTTTAATATAAAATTTAGTGAATTGTCTTGTCAGATTACACAGAGTCCATTAATGAAGAGCATTCTATGGGTTACTGAATCAAATCTTTCCTATCGTAAACTGAGATGTTGATTTTTAGTTTATATTTCCAATATTTTCATTTATAATTCATAATAATTTACAATAATAATTTATACTCATTTCCATTAAACTGTGCAACTTAAAATCTTTCTATCTCCTAACATATACGTCTATTAATTGTTACAAAATCTTCAGATGTACAATCGTATTTAAATATATTGAGTAATTTGTTTTACAAAAAAATATTGGCAAGAGCGATAATGGAAAGATAACTCTTGTGGATGGATGCGCATTATTTTACAAGCACAAAACCGATTTGATATTCTGATTTAAAAAGTTTAAAAACAACTTCCTGATGTTTTCTCGTGAGAATTGAATGAGTATGATAGTAAATATTTTTTTCCTATATACCTCATATTTTTAATTTCTTAGTGAGATTGAAAAAAATGATCTTTCTATTTACTATATAAAATTTTCTTCACAATATGATGCGAGGTAATATTTATTTCTGGAAAAAAAATTAATACATTAAACTTTTTCCCATTTTAAACAAATGTTGCTGGTCAAAATCAATGTTTGGAATTCAAAAAAATATATTGGTGAATTTGGAGCAGAAAGATATTTCGTCTTAAGAAGTCAAGTTTATATGCATTTGGCAGAGCACTGTTTATTTTTACTGTGAAGTATTAAAATATCAAAGTCTTCACTTAAAAACAAAAAGGTAACTATATAATTTACATACAATTTGGATAAAAGATAAAGAAAAATATAGGATAAAGTGGGGTTTTGGCATTTTAAAGGTTTACATATTTAAGCTGATTTAAAAGAATTAATTTCTCGGATTTATATTTGTTTTTTCAGTTACTGTACTTAGTTTTTTTTCTCCATTACTAATTATTGTTAATAAATACTAGTAGCAATGAGTAAATATTAATATTGCTTTAAGGAATAGGGAAGAAATTCAAAAAAGGAAAAAACAACTACGTGACTGATTAAAAACATCTTATGTGATTGGCCTATACAAAACAAAGTTTAAAGATGCAGAGGAAATACAAGAGATAAACTGAAATAAAGATGTATTAAAACGGAAAGAAATATACAAAAATAGAAAAATAATCAGCAATATCTTCTCTTTCTTAAGTCAGTCCCTTCGTAAAATGAAATTCTGTCGATTGTGAACTGAAATAAGAGCAAATATATAACTGTCATCGGCATTGACTTATTTAACGTTTTATAGTTGATTTTTACTTCAATTAGTATAATTTTTATTGAATTTATAGAAATATTAACCTTCAAGCTTTTCTTCTAAATTTGAATGGGAGGAAATACCCTGTATTTATTAAACAAGTCATTTTCATTTAACAAAATATATTTAAAAGCTCTTCGTCACGTCTCCATCCGAATACCCTTACTTCATTGATGTAGAATGATTGAGTTTAGAAATATAAATCACAATTGCATTAAAGACAGAAAGTTTAAAAAAATGTAAATATAAGCAATGAATATTTGTATTAGGAAAGAGATCGTCTCATGGATTGAAGTATTCATATTTTAATAACAAACAGTAAAAAAGATTAAATACAAGTTTAAAAACTCAGAAAGTCTCCCAGTGCAACATTTGTAGAATTGACAAAATAAACTACATGACAATATACATACATATGGTCTACTACAAATACAAATTAGACTTTTGAGCAGAGCGCTGACCTTCATGACCTATGGCTTACTTTTACACTTGGGCAATATACGGAAGCTCTAGCCAGTGTTATTTTTGCCCTTTCATACTTTCAAACAACTTTTTACAGTTTGAAATTCACCCTGTCACAGTTTAATGGAAGAAATTGTACGAACCTTCTATGTAATTCAAAAATTTATTTTCCTTGTAATAAATACATGGACTTTGCATTATTAAATAATAATTCGTTATATTTTGTTTTAAAAGGGGTTGGATGCATGTCAGTGAAAATAATTGTAAGTTTTTGTACATGTATTTATAAATGTTTTTAAGAAAGCATGTTTTATACCTTCGGCAGAGCACTGTATATAGTTTGTACAGTGTAATATTAAATTATCGAAGTCTTCACTTAAATAAAAAAGAACAATCAATGTAAAGATAACTGTATTTTTACAGTTACGGTCAATGAGATAAAAGGCATAAAAAGATTAGGAACATATATATATTTTTTTTTATTTCCAGTATATATTGAGGTTTATATGTTTATTCTGCTAATAACATGAAAAAATCATTTCTGGAATTTATATTTGTAATTTTTAATTATGACTGTGCTTTTTATTTCTTTGATTGTAATTATTGTGATTAAGTAGTAGAAAAAACTACGTAAATAGAAAAAGAACTCCACATCTTACAGGATTGGATTCTTCATAATAAGGGATAAAGATGTACAGGAAAAGAGTCAAGATAAATCAAATCGAGCATATATTGAAAAGGAAGGTAAATGCAAAATTAGAAATATAATCAGCGATATCTTCATTCTTGTAAGTCAGTCCCATCGTATAAGAGAACCAAAAAGATAAATATGAAAACAGACGTTTTTAAAAAGAGAAAGAAAACAATTTAAAGTGGTTTTGTGGTCATTTTTAGACTACATGTATTTTTATCTCCCATCTAAGAAAAGTACCATTTAAAGATTTAATGAAATTATCAAATGTTGAAACTATAATTTTTGGAAATATTCCTTTGCCAAATGATAGTTGAAAGCTTTAGGTATCATATCTAAAGAATTAAATCATAACTGGTGGTTAATAAATAATTTGTTGACCTCCCTAGCCTCCTTTACTGTAATCAGAATTAACATCTATTTACTGTTTTATATTATATAAAGAACTAAATCACATCTGGTGGTTAATATTAAGATTTGTTGACCCCCTAGCCCCCTTAACTGTTATCAGTTTTAACATATCTTTAACTTTACTGTTGCATATTACTAAAATCAATTTTTTATAATCAATATTGGAACATTATGCCCCTTCTTTTATTTTAATTTGAATGAAAAAAAAGTTTCTTTTATTGCATCCAGAGGACCTGGCTGTTCTATACATATACATGTATATATGCTAAAGTGTTGGTGAATGGGGATTGAGCTGGGAGAAGTTATTCAGAATTAAAGGTTTTCTAAACATTAAAACAGATTTTAATCACAATGTTCTTTCCTTTTATAAATAACGAGATAAACAAAATATTTACTTTCATAAAGTGAATCTGTATATATAAATATATATATATGTTTTTTACAGATTTAATATATAAAGTTGCTTATCATTTTATATCGAAAAAACGACAGGTCTCTATTTTTGGAACATGGGATTTTACATGTCGCATAAAAAAGTAATCTACCTAGTTCGTGATTTATGTTCTAAAAATGAAACACATTTTTCATTATATCTAGAAGATGCATGTGTCTTCTTTCATTTATGTTTATGCAGTCAACATTTACTTGAGGAAGTAATAAAGTTTAAAAAGGAATCGTTTATGTTCGATTTTCGTCCGACTATAAGTTTTCAAAATCTTCAAGACTATTGTCTCCATCATTTAGACGCATGCCTTTTTCACACATATCGAAGAAGGATATGGAAATAACGAACAGTATTTAATCTACAAACCTCTTTTCTACTGATTACTTTATATTATCTATCTCTCGGGCGACAATGTTTTCTTGTTAACTTTTGTAATAAACTTCTATTTTGGCCATGGTTCTTGAGAAAATTACTTAAAACATATTTTATTGAATAATACAATAAGGATTGGGCAAAAGGCAAGGCCTGCGTACACCCTCCCTTTGGATAATGCCGCTTCTGTTACAATATATGATTTTATACATATCTTTTGTTTATCACAATATTACTTATGAAAAACCAAGTCCGATAGATTTTTTTTTATTAATCTACTAGTAACTTTTTTTTAAAATCAGGGTGTTTGAATGTCGCAGATAGTGCGCACGGACCAAGGTTAAAATGCCATAACCTTTGAAACAAGGTGTTTGGATTTAAATGATTATTTTTTTATATAACAAGTCAAAGCTTAATAAAAATTATAAGGAACACAAATTTAGATGCTATACTTATATTTTGATATTTTAAGTATCAACTATATAGAAAGTGAGAATACTAAACAAAAACAGTAACTAATATGTGTAAAAACTCGTCGTCGGGCGTCCAAAGGGGACAGTGTCCGATCAAAAAAATATGTTTGAATACGGTTGAAACAATGTAAGAGAGAAAATATTACTTCAAACAACTCAAAATTATTAGAAAATATACTTTTTTTTTAAGTGTGTGAGACACATACAAGGATTTGAAAATACATGTTATTTGATGAAAATGTATATCCCTGACATTGTTATAAACCTCGCACAACATCAGACTGGACATTGCAGTCTTCGTATACGATATATTTATATTGATGACGAAGTAAATTATTATGTATTGTTTTGAATTTTAAAAATTAAATAAATTATAATTTTTACATAAATATTATTGCCAGCACTTTGCAATGGAACATAATAAAGTACATGATGTGTTTGTCCATAAACATGTATTAAAAATTCAAAATCAAAATGTTTGACGTCACACTGGTCGATTCGCACAATCCGCGAACTTTAAAGACCCCGATCCCCCCCCCCCCAAAAAAAAAAAAAATTAAGGATTGACTTGAATTTTCATAAGAAATATTTTGATATACATGAGATATATAGAAACCATTAATTTTAACAAAAACTTCACTGTCCGCGAACTTTTGTTGACAATCCTCCAATATCACAATTTCCCAAAACACACCTTTTCTCGTCATAAGTTGTTGAATAATAATACAGGATTCAAACAAATATTCATTTTCTTATACAAGTAAGATCATTAGAAACCACCTCCTTAGTACCCCGAGTCCATGGAACTCATCGTTTTGAAGAGGCATCTCTCCTCATTATATCTATGTACTTAGAGCATCGGCGTAAAACCAGGAGCAAAATAGAAAATTTTCAAAGAATTAAGTCATTTTCACTAAATAATCAATAGACCCTCGTCCTTACACCAGAACCTCTGACTTACGGGCCTAACATTCATAAAGAACAAGGGCGCTTTTGATTGGCATTCGGCGGGAACCTGGGCGTAATTGAAAAGTGAAAATTTTATTGAGATTTACCATGAAATTTTAACATTTTTTTAATTTATCGGGTTCCTGTGCAACAGAAACGGAAAATATTTTCCCGAAATTGAGCTTTGATTTGCTAAAAAATAACTTGAAAATTGGCCATATCAGACATTTGGTACAAAATTGTACGTTTTGAAGCACATTTTTCTAGAAATTTTCTGTCTGGGTCTTCTCTCCATTAATTTGAAACGTTATTTGTGTGTATTTTAATTCAAAGAAACGATTACCTTTTTTTTAAATGGAGAGAAGACCCAGAGACCACAAAAAATGAACTTTTCCCAAAAAAAATCCAAATGTGTCAACGTGGTGAGTCCTTGTCCTTTCAAAATCAATTGTGAATGTGTAGCGGTGATTGCTCAGAAAGTTAAGCTACCTTTTCAGAGCACTCGAAGCGAAAAGTTTTTGGTTCGAACCTGGCATGGGGCGTTAATTTATTTTTTTATTCAGGCAAGCAACCAATTTTTTTTCTCAGTTTCGTTTTATGTACTGATGTATTAAAATTTTGAATTAGATAAATTTTGGTTCAGTTTGGTTCTCAATTAGCGAAATCAATTCTAATCTTCGGTTTTATAATGTACATGGACACTTATCATGCATCCATGCATTAAATATATTTTAGGGATTTTTGTGAAATATTACTATGTTCTAGTATCTCCACATCACATAATTGTTACAATTTCACAATGTATTTCAAACTAAATGAAAAAAAAAACCATTGACGTGTTTGTAAAATCTGACCAGGTGTGTTCAGCCAACCAAATCATGGACATTTAAACCATAAATGATTCCTGCAGATCACCCGCCAAATGCGCCCATCTTCTTGGAAGAGGCATCCTTCCATAGTCCGTTTGGGATATGATATCCCAAACAGGCTATAAAAATGAAAAAAATTACAGTGCCAAAATTTTATTTATTTTTTTTGGGGGGAGGGGCTATCAGGGCACTTAAAAAGGAATAAATTTCGTTTACAAGTTCGCTTATATGCCCGTTGTTTAGGAGATTGATCCCTGGAAGTTCCTTAACTTCTTGGGGATGGATATAACAAACGGTTGGGTTGCAGAAAAACTTGCTCACCAAACGTTATTCCTTTTTAGTGTCCTGATGAAGATTTATGATTTTTATAGCCAAATTAAAAATTTTCAATTTTTGCACTGTAAATTATTAGTCCATTTGAGATATTATATCCCAAACGGACTATTTTATCCCATTTGGACGATTGGTCCCAACCTGATAAAATTAAAACATAATATACCCAGAGATAGAGCAGAAGAAGCAACGAATTTGCATTTCCAGTACTAAATATTCAGTAATGCAACAAAGGAACCCCTGATTTAATGACAAAATTCGAGTGGGTGGGGCTATGTCATATTTCACAGGTGATTCCTTGCCAAAAGACCTACAAAGGGTACTTTAAAATTTGACCTCTTGTTCTGTAAGTTTGACCCAGCTTTACCAAAACCTTCAAAACCTTTACCAAATCCACACATTTTGAAAACAGTTAATGCTAAGGCTTTCATACGTTACAAGTGTTTCCATGATGATAAGACATTTTAATTGGTTTAAATATATTTGACCTTGAATTAAGTGGTTGACCCACCATTATAAAACTTAAACCTTTGCCAAAGCTTTTGAAATCTTAGTCCAAGAACTTTCATAATTTGCAGGTGTTCTTGTGACAGGAATATCCTGAGGGAACCAAAACTTTCTACCTTTGACCTTAACATGAATCTGAAACCCTTGCTTTAAGCAGCCAGGCGGCATATCAGTGTTCCATATACACACAAGCACATCTTGTTTTCGATGTACAAAAGAAAAGCGGAATGCAATTATAGTGCTTTATTGTGTTTGTTCTATTCAAATTATATAAAAAAGTGGTTTTATTGCACAATCAAGAAAACAAAATAAATCTGAAGAACTTTAAGACCGCAATATATTTTAAATAGAAAAAAAAAGTTATAAGCAAATTTTACAAAAATAAATTTGTATTATATTAAAGGACTATTTACATGTGTGACTATTTACCTTTTTGACTATTTACCTGTTTAACTTTGAATCTGTGTGACTTTATACCTATGTTATTATTAACCTGTTTTACTATGTATCTGTGTGAATATTTACCTGTTTGACTTTTTGTTTTAAATATTGAGAAATTATTTTAAAGAAACTAAAACAAGTCATACAAAAAGGACATCTATATATAATTTAAGGTCAAATGTTCATCCCTGATTCTATTCAAAAATAAATATAATACCCGGTACTAAAACTAATACTTATATAAATGGGACTTTATACCAGTTCTAAAAATTAATAACTTCTCAACTTTATCCATGTCAATGATCAAGATGGAAATGAATTATTTTCGAATGCATATGATGATTTAGTAATATACTTAAACCTGAACTCAAATATTCATTTTTTAGTTCATTTGATCCAAAATAATATTTTTCGTTTGTCTGAAGATAAATAAATTAGCTCAACTTTCACCTTTTTTTCATTTGATTATGTACAACTATTGTGTTACTAACACTTGAACATAATTTTAAAAAATTATCTGATATGGTAATGTTTTATCAATATGCAATATAATCAATATCTTGGTTTAATTTGAAAGTGCAATAACTTTTTTAAACATACATTCTGAGCACCAATTTTGAGGAAAAAACATACAAATATAAAAGAGAAAGAGTAAAAAATCAAAAGACAGACAAAATATAAAGGACCTTACAATATATAATGTATGTAACCCACATTTCTTGACAGTGAAATAAGACCTTTCTATGTGGGACTTACGTAGAAAAAAAACAAACAAACACAGAATGCCAAAATGTTCTTAAACAAGATGACGCACATTTGTGGTCTTAAATAACAAAATCAAATTAACAAAACAAACTCATTCAAAGTGCTTAATCTAACTTCAATCATGCAGACTAGTGAATGATATCCTTTAAAAAAAACCCTGCAAAATATTCATGCCATACGACACGATATATCCTGGTGAGCTTGAAATAAAAGATACCACAGAGTCCGACACTTCTGCTTCATACTTGGATATTTTACTTGAAAAAGACACTAATGGTAATCTAACAACCAAGCTATATGATAAACGTGATGACTTTAACTTTTCTATCGTCAACTTCCCTTACTTATGCAGCAATATACCTTCATCACCTGCATACGGAGTATTTATATCTCAGTTGATTCGATGTGTCTACATCACACCTTTTCTCGTCATAAGTTGTTGAATAATAATACAGGATTCAAACAAATATTCATTTTCTTATACAAGTAAGATCATTAGAAACCACCTCCTTAGTACCCCGAGTCCATGGAACTCATCGTTTTGAAGAGGCATCTCTCCTCATTATATCTATGTACTTAGAGCATCGGCGTAAAACCAGGAGCAAAATAGAAAATTTTCAAAGAATTAAGTCATTTTCACTAAATAATCAATAGACCCTCGTCCTTACACCAGAACCTCTGACTTACGGGCCTAACATTCATAAAGAACAAGGGCGCTTTTGATTGGCATTCGGCGGGAACCTGGGCGTAATTGAAAAGTGAAAATTTTATTGAGATTTACCATGAAATTTTAACATTTTTTTAATTTATCGGGTTCCTGTGCAACAGAAACGGAAAATATTTTCCCGAAATTGAGCTTTGATTTGCTAAAAAATAACTTGAAAATTGGCCATATCAGACATTTGGTACAAAATTGTACGTTTTGAAGCACATTTTTCTAGAAATTTTCTGTCTGGGTCTTCTCTCCATTAATTTGAAACGTTATTTGTGTGTATTTTAATTCAAAGAAACGATTACCTTTTTTTTAAATGGAGAGAAGACCCAGAGACCACAAAAAATGAACTTTTCCCAAAAAAAATCCAAATGTGTCAACGTGGTGAGTCCTTGTCCTTTCAAAATCAATTGTGAATGTGTAGCGGTGATTGCTCAGAAAGTTAAGCTACCTTTTCAGAGCACTCGAAGCGAAAAGTTTTTGGTTCGAACCTGGCATGGGGCGTTAATTTATTTTTTTATTCAGGCAAGCAACCAATTTTTTTTCTCAGTTTCGTTTTATGTACTGATGTATTAAAATTTTGAATTAGATAAATTTTGGTTCAGTTTGGTTCTCAAGCGAAATCAATTCTAATCTTCGGTTTTATAATGTACATGGACACTTATCATGCATCCATGCATTAAATATATTTTAGGGATTTTTGTGAAATATTACTATGTTCTAGTATCTCCACATCACATAATTGTTACAATTTCACAATGTATTTCAAACTAAATGAAAAAAAAAACCATTGACGTGTTTGTAAAATCTGACCAGGTGTGTTCAGCCAACCAAATCATGGACATTTAAACCATAAATGATTCCTGCAGATCACCCGCCAAATGCGCCCATCTTCTTGGAAGAGGCATCCTTCCATAGTCCGTTTGGGATATGATATCCCAAACAGGCTATAAAAATGAAAAAAATTACAGTGCCAAAATTTTATTTATTTTTTTTGGGGGGAGGGGCTATCAGGGCACTTAAAAAGGAATAAATTTCGTTTACAAGTTCGCTTATATGCCCGTTGTTTAGGAGATTGATCCCTGGAAGTTCCTTAACTTCTTGGGGATGGATATAACAAACGGTTGGGTTGCAGAAAAACTTGCTCACCAAACGTTATTCCTTTTTAGTGTCCTGATGAAGATTTATGATTTTTATAGCCAAATTAAAAATTTTCAATTTTTGCACTGTAAATTATTAGTCCATTTGAGATATTATATCCCAAACGGACTATTTTATCCCATTTGGACGATTGGTCCCAACCTGATAAAATTAAAACATAATATACCCAGAGATAGAGCAGAAGAAGCAACGAATTTGCATTTCCAGTACTAAATATTCAGTAATGCAACAAAGGAACCCCTGATTTAATGACAAAATTCGAGTGGGTGGGGCTATGTCATATTTCACAGGTGATTCCTTGCCAAAAGACCTACAAAGGGTACTTTAAAATTTGACCTCTTGTTCTGTAAGTTTGACCCAGCTTTACCAAAACCTTCAAAACCTTTACCAAATCCACACATTTTGAAAACAGTTAATGCTAAGGCTTTCATACGTTACAAGTGTTTCCATGATGATAAGACATTTTAATTGGTTTAAATATATTTGACCTTGAATTAAGTGGTTGACCCACCATTATAAAACTTAAACCTTTGCCAAAGCTTTTGAAATCTTAGTCCAAGAACTTTCATAATTTGCAGGTGTTCTTGTGACAGGAATATCCTGAGGGAACCAAAACTTTCTACCTTTGACCTTAACATGAATCTGAAACCCTTGCTTTAAGCAGCCAGGCGGCATATCAGTGTTCCATATACACACAAGCACATCTTGTTTTCGATGTACAAAAGAAAAGCGGAATGCAATTATAGTGCTTTATTGTGTTTGTTCTATTCAAATTATATAAAAAAGTGGTTTTATTGCACAATCAAGAAAACAAAATAAATCTGAAGAACTTTAAGACCGCAATATATTTTAAATAGAAAAAAAAAGTTATAAGCAAATTTTACAAAAATAAATTTGTATTATATTAAAGGACTATTTACATGTGTGACTATTTACCTTTTTGACTATTTACCTGTTTAACTTTGAATCTGTGTGACTTTATACCTATGTTATTATTAACCTGTTTTACTATGTATCTGTGTGAATATTTACCTGTTTGACTTTTTGTTTTAAATATTGAGAAATTATTTTAAAGAAACTAAAACAAGTCATACAAAAAGGACATCTATATATAATTTAAGGTCAAATGTTCATCCCTGATTCTATTCAAAAATAAATATAATACCCGGTACTAAAACTAATACTTATATAAATGGGACTTTATACCAGTTCTAAAAATTAATAACTTCTCAACTTTATCCATGTCAATGATCAAGATGGAAATGAATTATTTTCGAATGCATATGATGATTTAGTAATATACTTAAACCTGAACTCAAATATTCATTTTTTAGTTCATTTGATCCAAAATAATATTTTTCGTTTGTCTGAAGATAAATAAATTAGCTCAACTTTCACCTTTTTTTCATTTGATTATGTACAACTATTGTGTTACTAACACTTGAACATAATTTTAAAAAATTATCTGATATGGTAATGTTTTATCAATATGCAATATAATCAATATCTTGGTTTAATTTGAAAGTGCAATAACTTTTTTAAACATACATTCTGAGCACCAATTTTGAGGAAAAAACATACAAATATAAAAGAGAAAGAGTAAAAAATCAAAAGACAGACAAAATATAAAGGACCTTATAATATATAATGTATGTAACCCACATTTCTTGACAGTGAAATAAGACCTTTCTATGTGGGACTTACGTAGAAAAAAAACAAACAAACACAGAATGCCAAAATGTTCTTAAACAAGATGACGCACATTTGTGGTCTTAAAAAACAAAATCAAATTAACAAAACAAACTCATTCAAAGTGCTTAATCTAACTTCAATCATGCAGACTAGTGAATGATATCCTTTAAAAAAAACCCTGCAAAATATTCATGCCATACGACACGATATATCCTGGTGAGCTTGAAATAAAAGATACCACAGAGTCCGACACTTCTGCTTCATACTTGGATATTTTACTTGAAAAAGACACTAATGGTAATCTAACAACCAAGCTATATGATAAACGTGATGACTTTAACTTTTCTATCGTCAACTTCCCTTACTTATGCAGCAATATACCTTCATCACCTGCATACGGAGTATTTATATCTCAGTTGATTCGATACGCAAGAGCATGCTCTACGTATGAACAATTTCTTAATGAGGTAAATTATTGACAAGCAAGTTGATGAAACAAGAATATCAACAATCTCGTTTAAAGTCATCATTTCGTAAATTCTATGGTCGATACAATGACCTTGTCAGCAAATACAATTTATCATTGAATGAAATGCTGACTGACGTTTTTCATACCAATTGTTAGTCCATTATTTATACACTGAATTGACCACGGATTTTTTCCGTTATATTCTGATTATGACAACGAGCACACGGCGGGTGTGACCGGTCAGCAGGGGATGCTCACTCCTCCATGGCACCTGATCCCAC
>NW_026930379.1:35000-41714 GCF_032062105.1 Saccostrea cuccullata
AATCTTAAATATAAACTGAAAAGAAGAAGACAGAAACACCTTTTAAAAGTTTGATATAAATTGTACAAATTCAAATATTTTCATGCTCATCATTTTGCTTGGATTGGCTGTTTTAACTTAGCCTTTTGAAGAGTGATCTTTGCTGATATAGCATAGAATCAATAATTCTGAATGTTCATTCAGTTGTAAACAAAACAAATGATGACATGGTTTAAACTAGATCTAAAACAAGTTCCTAACTTTCGTCATATAATTCAGATTTCCCGCGATGATCGAAAACGAAAGTAGAGATATGCCACATGGCTTGCCAAGGTCAATCGAGTGATTTCTATTGACTTTATCGATAAAATTGGGAGCTCCTGTGCTTTTATAGACGATGTCAAACGTTTTCATCTAATTCTTAAAAGCTATATCTCCTTTTTCATGGCAGTGATGTTGACTTAATTTATCTTAACCAATGTAATCACTGGTAATCTTGTGCTACGGTCGTTGTCAAATTCGTGCTTGAAATCTATGTACACATCCGTATAATAAAAGCGTTTGTATGCCTCAAATCACGCGATATCTAACGAGATTTTATGAGAGTGGCTTCAAAAATGGATACCCAAGCGAACCAAAAATACTTTAGACGAATCTTTTGTAGAAAAGCGGTAGGTTTCTAAATTAAATCGGTAGGCGGGAGTTGGAGTGAAAAAGCGGTAGACTCCCGCCTAAATCGGTAGAGTTAACATGTATGCAAAAAGATATTTCCATCTCCCTATGACAAGCCCAAACAAAATTAAAGCACCACACATTGGTAAAACTGTTTTGTATTTCAATCATTTCATGTGAATTTGTGAATTCCAAAACTAGAACTGTCCAAATGGGACAAAATACCCCCCGCTGGGTTTTTCCATGATAAAGATTTGCATCAAACATGAATTATGAAATTTTTCTTCCAGTGACCTTGAAATTCCCAAAATGACCTTGGGTCAAGGTCATAACAAACCTTTGGGTCATGGGCAATCTTTGTGTGAAATGAGAACCTACCAAGTTTATCCATAAGAAAGATATGGACTAGACACGAATTTTGAAATTTTTTCTTCCAGTGACCTTGAACTTCGTTTGTGGGGGGTATAAAATAAAAAAAATTAAAATTCCTACCTATTGCTTTTTGTTCAAAATGTAACAGTAAACAAACATACTCTTTTGATTTGGCCTAACTATGATTAAGTGATAAATAGTGTACAAGGTATTTGAGATTACAAAATATTGGTGAATTATATAGGTACTTTATTGAAATAACAAAATATTGGTGAATTATATAGGTACTTTAGATCTGAAACCTGTATAACTTCTTTTGTTGCTGACATATTGACCATATCCGCTGCTTTGTAGAAATATTTGCCGTCCTGTGCACCAAGTTCTTTACAGCGAGCCACGACCTGAAACAGATATCTGACAGCCTGAAAATCATTGCATAAATACGCACACTGTAAACTAAATCTGAACATAAATACACATACTGTAAATTAGATCAGTACAGAAATAGGCATACCATAAACTAAATCAGTACAGAAATAGGCATACCATTAACTAAATCTGTACAGAAATAGGCATAACGTTAACTAAATCTGTACAGAAATAGTCATACTGTAAACTAAATCAGTATATAAATAGGCATGCCGTACACTAAATCTGTACATAAATAGGCCTAGCATACTGTAAACTAAATCAGTACAAAAATAGGCATACTGTAAACTAAATCTGTACATAAATAGGCATGCTTTTAACTAAATCAGTACAGAAATAGGCATAATGAAAACTAAATCAGTACAGAAAAAGGCATAACGTAAACTAATTTTTATTCCCATGTGAGAAATATTTCGGGAGTTCCGCGACCTAGTTTATCACCTGAATATAAATCAAAGCCAAATCAGTTCATAAATAGGCACACTGTAAACTAAATTTTATTCCCAAGTGAGAAAATTTAGCGAGTTCTGGGACCTAGTTTATCTTGTGAATATAAATCGAATTGAAATCAGTACATAAATAGGCATACTGTAAACCAACTTTTATTCCAGTGTGAGACATATTCGCAAGTTCCATGACCTATTTTAACCAGCGAATAAAAATCAACACGATCCAATCATTTTGCCAAAGTATTTGTAGAGAACGCTTTCTCAGTCACAAACATAATTGTGGCAGGATGATTTCAATTTAGTGACAAATGGCGAATAATAGTTGACATGAATAATAGTTGGTTTACAGTATTCAAAATCCAGGGCAATCACTAGGTATCATATTGAGTTATTTGCATAATCATAAATTAGTGCTATATACACATGCCTGTGTCCTGTACTGTATTTATTTAAAGTGATAAATTTGTTAACAGTACTAAAATTAACTGAAATAGGTACCCACTATTTTCAGTACTCATACAGTACAATCTGAATTGAGAAAAAAAAAACACATTTAACAACACTAAGCACATTTTTTTCAAATTTTCTTTCTACTTAACAATTTTTGCATATTAAAACTTTAAGACAAACCAAAGCACTAGATCCTGATCCACTTAAGGAAGCTATCCTGCACAGGAAATTAACAGTTATCAAAGAACAATTGTAAGAGCTAGGGTCAGTTATAAAGTACAGTACACTCTCCTGATTACATTCAATGTGTAGACAGTTTTCTTCAGGACTTCACATAGTTCTGATGTATAGAATATTTTATGAACAGCAAAGCACATGCTCTGCTCTTCAATGAATTACAAGACTTGAGAGGCAATATAGGCTTTATCATGATAAATCCTTATCTTTTTAATATTTAAATTTAATACATTTTAATTTCATAAAAACACTAATCAGCATTCTTTTAATAAAGAACAAGGGACTGAGAAGCAAGCTCATTATCCCTCTGGTCACTAATACAGTCAAACCTGTATTAAGCAGTCACCTACGGGATCTATCAAAAGTGACCTTTATAGAGAGGTGACCTTTGGATAGAGGTTTATCTTTTTTAAAAGAATTTATATGTCAGTTTTGTGTATATATATTATGTATTTCGCTAGTACAAAATATACAAGAAAGATAGGTATTGGACATTAGTGATCTCACTTAAATTGTTATTTTATTCAGTAGATGCATTTCTTTTAAGGATCAATTCAAACATAATTTAATGAATCCAAAAAAAAAAAAGATAAAATACCTGTATATTGAATCTTACACTTACAGGGTGTTGCATTATCCTCCTACATCAAAACAACATTCTTTTTCTTGTGTATGGAATGAATAAAACATGCAGTCAATTTTTTTTTAATTAATTAATTATTTAATTGATTAAAAAATTAACCTCTGTACATGTTTTTTTTTAAACACATGTACATGATTTGTTGTATGATAAACTCTCAGACTACTCTCAGTTGATCAACAGGTGTACAGGTGTCCTGAGCAATGAAGCGTTACTAATCCCTAACGGTCGTTTCCTTTGTGAAATTCACAACATACCCAAGCCACAATGTGTAGATAAACCGTAATTATGGCTTCAACAAATGATGTAAGTTTCCTAGGTGTGAAAATTAAAATGCCTATCAAGCGTACGTAATACATTTACAACTCTCAAAGCATGCAGAGTTGGGCACGATATTGACAGTGCACGACTCTGTGTAAATGGTAAACAAAAATATCATATTCATTAAGAGATGTTTATTACGTTGTTCTTTATTAAAACTTGATTAAAAATCCAGAAGATATAAGTTACTGATAATCAGGTGTCGATAATAATAATATTCTTTTTTTTTCCTGTTAATAAGCGTCATAAGCGTAGCCTGTTAGAGTTTTGTAAAATATAGGCTAGAAGCAGTTAGTTTGTAAAATGATTCATATGCATATCCAGTAATATAATTCGCATTAAATAAAGACCAATTCTTAATTTTTGTTCACGATCCCGCAACACTTGACTGATTATTTACGTTAGTAACAAAAATTGGGAATCAGCTGACTCCAGATCAGGTCACGTGATTGGACAAAATGGCCGCTAAAGACAGGGAAAAGTGGCGATTTCGTTTGAAATTTGATGACCGCTGACCGCGTTACGCAGGTGACCGCTTAATAGAGTTACTTTATATAGGAAATTTCATTGGGAGGAAATAAAATGACCGCATAGGACAGGTGACCGCTGGATAGAGGTGACCGCTATGACAAGTTTGACTGTATATATATATAGACAAATGTACCTTTTTGAGTATATTCTCTCTCCGTGCCGTTACAAGTACATCGGCCCCCATATACGCTATCTGTTCACCTATTCCTGTATTATATGATTGATTGAGACATGACAACTGTTACCTGTTTGAGTATATTCTCTCTCCGTGCCATAACTAGTACATCGGCCCCCATACGCGCTTAGTGATATGCTATCTGTTCACCTATTCCTGTATTATATGATTGATTGAGACATGACAACTGTTACCTGTTTGAGTATATTCTCTCTCCGTGCCGTAACTAGTACATCGGCCCCCATACGCGCGTAGTGATACGCTATCTGTTCACCTATTCCTGTATTATATGATTGATTGAGACATGACAACTGTTACCTGTTTGAGTATATTCTCTCTCCGTGCCATAACTAGTACATCGGCCCCCATACGTGCGTAGTGATACGCTATCTGTTCACCTATTCCTGTATTATATGATTGATTGAGACATGACAACTGTTACCTGTTTGAGTATATTCTCTCTCCGTGCCGTAACTAGTACATCGGCCCCCATACGCGCGTAGTGATACGCTATCTGTTCACCTATTCCTGTATTATATGATTGATTGAGACATGACAACTGTTACCTGTTTGAGTATATTCTCTCTCCGTGCCGTAACTAGTACATCGGCCCCCATACGCGCGTAGTGATACGCTATCTGTTCACCTATTCCTGTATTATATGATTGATTGAGACATGACAACTGTTACCTGTTTGAGTATATTCTCTCTCCGTGCCGTTACGAGTACGTCGGCCCCCATACGTGCGTAGTGATACGCTATCTGTTCACCTATACCTGTTGAGGACCCCGTCACAACAACTCTTTTTCCTTTTAGTACATCTAAAAGAAAAAACAACAGTGCTGTATGATAAATTCATGTACAGTTCTGAATCAAATTATATTTCATGCAGTTTACCTAAATTGACCTCTGCACCTATATGAGGTACTACTATAAAGCAACTTTTATTCATGTGCGGGAAATATTCCTGAGTTTTGCAACCTACTTTAAGTCGCGTACATTAATCGCCGTGAACCAATTATTTTGCTTTGTTTTTGAAGAACACTTTTCCTAATTCGTGAAAATTAAATGTTGCAGACCGATTTCAAACTGACGAATTGCTAATAAAAGCTGACACAAATAACAGTTGGTTTACAGTATGTGTCTGTGTACCTGATCAACACGTGGGGATCACAGTTGGGGGATGCTCTCCCCACATAGGCACCTGATCCCACCTCTAGTGTCTCTAAGGTAATTTCAGAAGCTGAAAAAGCTTCAAAGCTAGCCTTGCGAAGTGCAGGAGCATAGAGCACTGTGACTTAAGTAAAATAAAGAGAGAAAATAAAATCGTACCTGGGTTAAAATCATCGATCAGCCAGTACCCTACCAGGACCCCTATAAACAGGGCAAAGATCTTCTTCCACATAATACCACTGCGTCACTCTGGAATATAAAGGAAATTAGTGAAGATTCAATTTTGAAATAATGCTGCATGGTCAGTGCATAAGGAAATGTTTAAATAATTTATTGACCTTCATCGCAGACCAATTTAACAGTCAAGTCATACTTGCAGGTCAAATCTAAATTTGATCCAAAACCTGTATCCATCATTGGAAATATTATAACTGCTTGTAAATTAAAGGCCAGATGTGCTTAAACCCTAAAATACAAGCCATCCAATCCAAATGAGGTAAATTTGAGTCTGGAAAGTTGTTCTTGCATGACCTTTTGATGTTTAAGAACAACTGGCCTTGACCTGATGTGAATTTGCACTAGTCTTTTATTTCACTTAGCTTGCAGTCAACTTAACCAACAAGGTCAGCTGCCATAAATACAGTTTAAGTATTGTGAGCAAAGTAGTGTCATTATATATGTCGAAAGCTGCTAACTAAAAAAAAAAAAAACAGTGAAATAAAAATTTGAAAAAATAAAGATACAATGTTAAGATTTCTAGTCCTTGGTCCAAAAGAAAAAACAAAAAAAAAATCAAATCAAACCTGTTCTTTACTCCTTCACAGTCCACCCTAGTCCGTTTGATATACAGTTTTATCTTTAACAGTCAGAAATTCAACAGTGTGTGAGTTAGCATTGTTTACAGGAGAGGGGGAGATATAGGTATAGATATAACACTAGGTAGATGTAGATTACACTTAAGTAAATTTAGACACCTAGACAAAATCTGTGTCATCTTAGTGGTTTTTACCCGGTGTTGTTAACTCTGAAGTCCATGCGAGAGAGGTTCATTTTACTGATAAAATTAAACATGACATTGCCAAGGACACATATTGAATGCTCTTCTATGAAATACATTCAAAATGCTACATTTTTGGTCTGATTTCAATGTAACTTGGCACACAAGTAGACTACACTTAGATACATAATTCTGCCAAAAGGTTAATGAGATTTCGATGAATAATAATTCTACAGGGCCTCAATAACTATAAATACACCCATAATATCTATTCCTCCAAGAATCTATG
>NW_026930380.1:0-42214 GCF_032062105.1 Saccostrea cuccullata
TTAAAATGGCCACCGAATTTAAAGTACAAAAAATTTTGGTTGGTAAAAAGAGTGGAATTGGATCCTGAAGATTATGAAAAAAATCATGACACCAGAGAGGAAAAATACTGTCTGAAGGAGAGAAAAAATGGATATGATGGTTATCAAAAATACCAATTGAAGATCATGAGTGAACCTTATACAATACTGGAGAAGAGTTCCTGGAAAATTCAACTTGGATTGTGTTTTTATCAATTGGAAGAAAAGAGGTTTCGGAAAGAAAACAGCCTTCAAGGACTTTTTACAGATAGGCCTATTTATAAAGTGTATGTATATTGTCGCATCCCTTTATCGCCTGAAGAAAAAACAATCTAAAGAAAAAGGAGAGGGAAAAAATTAAGAAGACAGTGTATAATTGTATTTTCATTCTGAATAAAATTGAAAAATCAAAATCTGTGTTCTTGTTTTCACTAAAACCAGTTCAAACCGGTTAGGCTAGACTGTCTAGACTCTGAAGCGTGAAGTCATAATCACATTCTTGCAATGTTTTTTGCACACGGCGCATTTTTTACCTGTATAGTCAGCATAAAAACAAAAAAAAAGTAGTACCTAGGTACCCATGTAAACAATGTAAGCACCCCGTATTTAGGGGATAGGATAGGTTAGGGTTAAAAAAGGGATTAGGGTTAGAAGGGGCTAAGGGGGATAGGGTTAGTTAGGGCTAGGGGGTTAGGGTTACTTAGGGTTAGGGTTAGGGTTAGGGCTAGGGTTAGTTAGGGGTTAGGGTTAGGGTTAGGGTTAGGGGGTTAGGGTTAGGGTTAGTTAGGGTTAAGGGGCTAGGGTTAGGGTTAGGGGGCTAGGGTTAGTTAGGGTTAGGACTGCACTCAGTTGACCCCCCTTTCCCCTCAACCAATCAAATCACGTGATTTTCTCTCAGCCAATCAGAATCTTCCGCGCTAGCGGGACCCCTTATACTACTGGAGTAACTCAAAATAAAAAGAGATGAACAAGTAGCCTCCCTTTGACATTTTTTTTTTGTCCCCCGCTTGAAAAGTGGGGGATATTAATTTGGGTTTGTCCGTCCGTCCGTCCGTCCGTCTGTCCGTCCGTCCGTCCGTCTTTCTGTCTGTCTGTAACGCTTTCGTTTCCACACGATATCTCGAGAACCCTTTGAGCTTTTGCAATGAAATTTAGCATAGCAACTCCCTATGGACTAAAGAAGACCCCTATTGATTTTGAGGTCAAAAGGTCAAAGGTCAAGGTCATAAATAAGCAAATTCTGTCTGTTAAAACACTTTCGTTTCCACACGATATCTCTAGAACCATTTGAGCTATCGCAATGAAATTTTACATAACAACTCCCTGTAGCCTAAAGAAGACCGCTATTGATTTTGAGGTCAAAAGGTCAAAGTTCAAGGTCGTAAATTTATACATTCTGTCTGTGTGTAACACTATCATTTCCGGGCGATATCTCAAGAAGATTTTGAGCTTATGCAATGTAATTTTATACCAAAACTCCCTAGGACGTCTCTCGCCCCTCTCCAAGTGCCCCGCCCCGTTTGTTTTATTAGTATTTATAGTACTACATGTCGCTATTTTTAGCGCAGGGGCATGAGGAGAGTTATTGCGTATAAAACAGGTTCTCAGCGGACTTTATGTTCTTATTACAGCTATTATAACTGTTTAATAAAGGCTAAATAAATCAAACACCATGAATTTTGAGAATACTGAACATGAAAGCATGAATATATACATGTATGTGACTTCAGTTCTGCATATACTTCACACAGAGTAAAGCGACTCCGTGGTCTAGTGGTTATGTCTCTCCCTTTAAATGTGAGAGGTCCCCGGATCGACTCTCGGCCGAGCCCCCTTTTTTTTTTTTTTTTTTTAAATACTTTTTTTTTACTAAATGATAGTATTCAGCATGTGAAATGAAAAATTCATGAGGTTATAAAATCATCATTACAGTGTGATAAATATTCCATATAAAAAAAATTTTCTATACACATAATAAAGAATAAGCAATCAAATCTTTATATGCATATTGACATACATGTATTTTATTTCCTTCAGTATACATGTATACATTTAATAATTCTACAAATTCAGTCAAGGGGAGCCGACTTTTTCCCTAAGCGGGGGACACGAATTCTCTGAATTAGCTTGTTTCATTTGGCATGAAGGCGAGACTGGAAAATTACCTGCAACCATAAAGAGCTGTCACTATCTCGGTACATGTAGTAAGTTATTCGTTTTTACAATGTACATTGTATTAATCCAATAAAGGCCCATCACAAAAATTACACGCGATCAAAAATCAATACATTTTCGCAAATTGTTAATTTCAATAGATCTATTTGAATTTTCAACTCGAATTTTCTAGGTTCAATACTTCGTTAGGCCTACAATCCTACATATGTTATAAACTCTCGGATTGGAAAATATTTTTAATAATACATGTAAACTTTTTAAAATTAAGCGGTCTTCTTGAAATGCAAATAGCAGTTTCTGAAATGCATGTTGGTTTTGGATAGGGCCTGTGGCTTTGTGCGCTTGTATCTTGACTCAGCCAAACGTAAATCATTTTTATCATTTATGAAGCCAGTCGATGCAGACTTCACGACATACACAATTTGTGTTTTGTAAAGGGGTAAAACAATAATTTTCAGTTTATATATACATCCTGGTAGTTGCTACCGATGTAATTGATTATGTTAAAAATATATTCTTGGACTAATTCCGACCTGGTGACAATAAAGTTTCTCGGGTGATCTCCCTTTGATTACATAGTGACCATGGAGACGAGATCGGCATCATCGGGAGATAATTATAACATCAATACATTGTTTGTAAAATAAATAAGATTTGGGGGAAAGAGTATCCATTTTTCAAAAATATTTCAGTAAAATCAATGATAATGTAAACCTAGATCAGCTGCGCTTGACTAAAAAGTCTTGGGTTAGAAATGAGTCACCATTATTGCATCTTCATGCAGTCATGCTTATAGAGACTCCGAGAGACTTTCGTACATTTTTTGCACCACAACACAAAATAACATATAATAAATGGTATATTTGCATTTAAAGACTAATTAAAATTTACAAAAGCAACATATAATCTTGTTTCTTTTTAATTAATTTGGGTGAACCCCCATTATTTCTACTTTGGTGGTCGGTGCGAAGAGATTTGAATCGAACGAAAATTAAATATTTCGATGTGGCCACACCCATCGAACAAAATAAAATAACACTCTATTTGTTCATTTTTTAATTTTCTTTTTAATGGTGTGAATTTTATTTTGTTCAAAGGGTGTGGCCACAGCAAAAATTTGAATCAAAGGCGAAAAAAATGCTAAATTTTGATAAAAAGTGGCAAAGTTCACGTGTTTAGACGTTTTCTGCACAAATATGACGTCATCAAATGAAAATTTTGGCGTAAACTATTCAAGTTTGATACCTAAGGATAATATTTCAGTAAATAATTTTCTTCTTCCCCTCACTTTATTTTTCCTAAAATCACTAGGCCGATTTAGCACATTCGTGGATTTAGCTCTTTCGCTTTTAAACCTGCATATCGTATTTCTTTATTTATTGGCGCTCTTAGACATATACTTTTACATGTATATACAAACTTAAAATTAATTCTATGGCAGATGCATTTTAAAAGTAGGAAGAACTTGACTTTATCGGCATTTGTTTTGTGCATCAAGGCTCGCAAAAATAATTCGATAAACAACAATCCAAGTATAGCGTGATACAGGTCTGTAGCAAGAGTTTTCCATATGGAGAAAGGGGGGATGGGCTGAAAAAAAAAATCTGCGTACTTGTGCTACATGTGTACCATCAGATATATTTTTCAAATTATAGATTTCTTCCGTATAAATCCAGAACAGATGTCAAGTCTCAGCCATTATGATGTACATGTATCATTTAACAGTGCCGGATCCAGGAATTTCGTAACGGGGGGGGGGGGCGCAGTAGAAGTCCGAAGGTCAGGTGGCTTGACCTGCTTTTCAAAAACATTAACAATACTCATACCTTTTGACTGAGAAGAGATAGGGCTTTTATTTTATCCCTATGAATTACCTATGACAACTCTTTTCTAAATACACTGACTTTTGACAACTTGACCTTGAGGCTTGATCATAACTTTTTTAATGAGGAGAGATAGGGCTTTCATATTATACAAACATCACAATGTCATGTACGTAACTTGTGATAAAATCATATCAAATACTAGTATATCATGAACTTTGACCTTGAAGTTTATCCGGCTTTTCCAAAATTTAAACATTGCTTAAAATTGACCATAACTTTTTACACATGTATATTAGCTGTGACAAGGCCTATCTAAAAAAAGGTATGGCTTAAATCATGGAGAGTGTGTTATGGCCTTGAATCAAGGTCATTTAGGATAAGATATTTTGATTGGATGCATTGTTTGAAAAAAACATGTATGAATTTGTCAATACAGTAGCACAAAAATGGGGTATGCTCATCACCATCTTGTGTCATGGTGTGACCCAAGGTCATTTTGACAAGGTCAAGGTCGCAAACATTCCTTTACTATCACTTTTTTAATAGTAAAACATAATAAGATGATATATACCCTTAAAAGATTGCTTTATCATTAGAACGTGGCATGACCTTGACTCAAGGTCATTTCTCTCTGTCCGTAGCTCCGACGGAAGACCTACTCGTTGCTTTGCAATGAGCTCGGCTCTAGTTTGTCATTACTGTTTACAGAGACAGGGAGTGGATTGGGAGATCCCCCCCCCCCCATAATTTGCAGGACTATAATATATACTGAAGCAAATAAAAAAGACTCTGGATGCCCTCCACCCTAGAAAACAGACACCACCATAACTTCTCCTTTTATTTGCTTCTCAGACAGGAAATTCTGGTCTGGAAATCCCCCCTCCCTCCCAGAAAAAAATTCTGTATCTTGTAACTGAATGTAACGTCGATAACGGGCGATAACTCTTCAGAATGTGAAATTCGTCTTATTGCAGCATCGGATGACCTTTGATCCTTTAAACTTTAACCTAACGGTAAACCTGTTGCATTTCAGACTATTTTACTAAAATCTATACCAAAACTTGTACTTACCGACTGCCCGTCAACTTGAAATATAATCCAGTTAAAACACAAACATACATGCAATGATGTGTACACAACACTAGTACTGCACGTGCAGTGCTATCTAAAAATGATAATGGTAAAACTAGTACTTAAGTTAGGTACGTGACGCAAGCCCAATGTGATGCAGGTCTTCAGATACATTTACGGTATAAGAACAAATTTAAAATTATTATTTACAAAAGATGTTTTATCTTAACTTTGCCATCTAGGCCTATTTAGGGTGTGTTTGTGTGTGTGTGTTTTGATGGGAGAGGGGTGGGGGGGGGGACTAAATTGATTGGGTATATGGCAGCTTTCAAGGTGTTTCTGCCTAATCAAATATAAAAAAGTTTGTACATTTTGAAAAAAATCATCAAAAACGCTGTACACTAATTTGAATAATATTATTTGTTGTTGATCTATATGAGAAAATAGATTTAAAAAGTTCCAATCCCCCCCCCCCCTTATCAAACCTAATTTACATCATTAATTAAATTCTGTTTAATTTCAGACTGGTAATGAATTACGAATATGAAATACCTGTATGATCGAGGCCCATGGGTCACATGGTCCCTTGAGAATATTATGCTCAATTTGATGAATACATGGAGGTCCCATTATGTAAATTATTGAATTATATTGACTTTTTCCTTGGTAAAGCCCAATTTAAAGGAGTGTGCATTTAGAGGCAAACACCTTAGTGCGGGTATTACTGTCTCATGACAGCATCTAGTTGTTTTATGTTTCTCTTTTCTTTGTTCTTATGACTTTTTAACTTTTTTCTTTGTCCCGAGGAAGGGACAGGGCGTCCCGAATTTTTTTATTGTTCGTGTCGTTGGTCACTTATAACTGATACTTTATATATTTCAGAATATTCTTTAGAGGTATATGCATTTGTAGAACAGTTAATCAGAAGAGAAGAACGTAAGTAATAACTTCAAGAGGTATCTCAACTACAATAAGTCCATTACTAGAATAAACAATTTACAGATAGATAAATTATTTTTTTTTAATAATATGTATTGATATCCTGTTACAGCATTTTTCACTAGAACAGATTATCATGATAGATGTGCTATGCCTGTGTACGGTGAGTATAGATCCTTTAACTTGCATTAACTAAATCATCGTATCGTCAACCAAATTCTAATAAAAAAATCAAAGTACTGAAAGCACTCGTGGGAGTTGAACATGGTGTAAAATAAAATCTTTGATCGGGAGGTTAAGTGAGTGAACAATATTATTATTATTTCAAATACA
The DNA here is from genome assembly GCF_032062105.1 of Saccostrea cuccullata. Taxonomy (NCBI): domain Eukaryota; kingdom Metazoa; phylum Mollusca; class Bivalvia; order Ostreida; family Ostreidae; genus Saccostrea; species Saccostrea cuccullata. Next base: position 6,363 of record NW_026930380.1, read on the forward strand.
GACAACTGTTTCAGATTTTTTGAGTTGCAACAATCTTGAGAAAGACATTCAGAGACATTGAATAGCAAAAAAATGCATGGGCCATAATGCTTTCCTGCCTACATTAGTTCCTTTTTTATACCCCCTGCTTGAAAAGCGGGAGGGTATCTATTAATCAGGATTTCCGTCCTTCTCTTTGTTACGCTTTAGGTATACCCATCTCTTATCCGCAACTCCTCTTACACCACTGAACGAAATTTTCATAGAATCTTCATTACATATTGCCGTTGTGCACCTTCTATTACTTTTTCATCCTACACATATTTTGCAATTGGGTTTCCCATTGCAAAACATGTACACTGCCATTATATTCATATTAGAGGCGGTTGATCTTTTATATAATTCACTGCTCACAGTCTTCAAATTTGTAATATATTTTTCCTTGGCACCTTTACCCATGTGTTATGAAAATTTCAGTTTCGCAGGAATAATTATATCAATGTTCATAAAATGTGGATTTTCACACAGCATCTTTTTAAGAGCTAACAGGTTTGTTATATAAAACTTCTATGTGAATATAAATGTATTTCAATTACACGAACATTATACATAGAGTACGTCAGAACTTATTCTTTTTTAATATTGTGAAGAAAAAAAACAATACCAAGTTAAAAACAAATATTTAATGACCAAACATAAAAACAGTCTGATTGGTATATGTGAGAGTTTGTGTGCGTACAAATTATCTGGTATGTAAATGAGGTTTTCCTTTTATCAAAAAAATATACTTCATTTTGTTGTTTTTAATCGCGATTTTACGAAAAATTCGGTGTCCGTTTTTGTTTTGAACATTTATAACAGAGTACTAGATTTATCGCTTTTGGCAGGTGATACTGCTGATTTAGTAATAAATACGCATGTTTCCTAAAGTTTTTATGCATTAATGAATTCATTTAAACCAAGAAAATGTTCATGAAAAGCTTGAATAAATTCTGTGCAACGGTACCGGTAAAAAAGAAATTGCTAAAAATTCGTGACCGTCAGGCGTCGGAAAGACTAGATTTACCGCTTGCCGTCAGTATGTAGAGTTGTCGTTCGTATCTCTTTCAGTGCATGACACTACACTAAAATGAGTTCCATTACAAAAAAATTTTTAGGTTCTTTATAATTGAGATTTACTTGGAACGAAATCTAATATTCAAAATAAGATTACTTTATCATTACATTTACTTACATTTCAAATTGTGAAAATTAGATCAATTCAGGAGAAAAATGACATGAACTATTTGTGGCGGATGTTTATGCATGTTTTCTGTTGAATATCATTGAAGTAAATCGGTCAACACGGTAGCCTCGCTTTCGGCTGTATATAATCAACACAAATTACTGCGCATGTTAAGGTAGGACAAAACACCCGTGGATTCTATTTTAACCCATTTCTTAAAAAGTACCGGAGAAAAAAGAATAATATTAATACATTGACAACAATGAATGATCCCTGTAAGAAAAATATTATGTTTGGGCATGTTTGCGTCATATTTTGTGATGAAATCAGAGAATCCTATATATTGGTCACTTGGGGCTTACCTTTTGAAATGTTTTTATGCTAACTAAGTGTAATAAAGAAGCATGTGACAGTCTGTTATAAAATGCAGTGTAACTTTTGTTCCATACATAGTAGAGGAATGATATTTGGACACATATATAAGGAGTCTCCATTCTTTATGTGCTACTAAGGTCAAGGTCATATCAAGAGGTCAAAGGTCAAATATTGTGACGTCATCTACTGAATCTTATAGGTTTTTTTGTCATTGAAATTTTTTGATCGCAAAAATATATGAAACCACCGGTTCAATTTTCTTTATTTTTACACATTTTATTGTAGGACCCATTTGAATCATTCTGTTGATTTTTTGTAAAAATTGAATTATACATTTTCTCTTAAGAAAACCTAAACTGTCGGATATTTACATGTAAATTTTCAATTCCAACGCTACGTATGTTCTATTTCTACTTAATATTTTACTAAATTATTCCAGTATCAAGTTAACTTACTAACTTAAAGCAGAAAAAAATGTTATCTCTATTAAAAGTATTACACAAATTTGCAATAGATCAATTGATAATTCTAAAATAGGGCTCATTCTCAAGTCTAATGTCTGATTTTACAATCTTCTAACATGGGTCTGATAGGCCATTTTTCAGACTATGTGGGCAAAAAATGTGCGGTTGAATTTCTTTCATATCATACATAGAGAGAGATTTTGTATCCTAGAACAAAATATCATAGTTTCAGAAAAATTGAATTTGAGGAAAAATTTGGCCTATCTATTGTGTCCTACCTTAAATGCGTGGTGACCATGGGAGATTGAACATAGTTCAACTCCCAAAAAGAGAAAGAAGAAGAAATGATTGTAAAGTTCTTTCAAATGGGTATTCATTTAATCTTTTAGTTATTTTAGATAAAATTTTGTTCACTTATATAGAGTAAACAGTGTTGTTCTTTGAACAAAGTGGCGTTTATAACAAAACAATAAGTACAATAAAACCTGGTTTATACATGTAGGTAGAACGAGAGGCCCACGGGCCTTGTAGGTCACCTGAGTATCATGCAACAACTTTCAAACAATTAAAATTGGTTCATGTTTTAAACCAGAGGCCATGAAATTCACAATTTTGAAAGAGGCACCATTGCTTATCATAATTATAAACTTAGCATGCTTACTCTATTTACCTAATACCCAGATTTAGATCAGAGTAACAAAAAGAAAATGCACTTCCACTTTATAACCAGTTGTGCACCTCATCCTAAAGGAACCACTGACCCTGGGGCCACATAATTCAAAATTTTGCAAATTTTATCATAAAATGGTTGATTAATACTAAAGAGCAGATATGAAAGCATTAATTTATTTTCAGACTATGAACCCCCCCCCCCGACCAGAGGGCATAAAAAATAACCTAGATGCACCTTTCTTCATCATAAGTATATATACTTGGATCATTGGCATAAAACCCAAGAGCAAAGGAAAAGATTTTCAAAGAATTAATGCATTTTCACTATATAATCAATAGAGCCCCGCCCTAATACCAGAACCCCTGATCCTGGGGCCATAAAATTCACAATTTTGGAAGTGGCACTCTTGCTCATCATAACTATGTGTTTAGTTAGTTCATTTAATACCCAGAAGCAGAGAAGAAGATTTTCAAAGAATAAATGCATTTTCACTATATGATCAATAGAGCCCCGCCCTAACACCAGAACCCCTGACCCTGGGGCCATAAAATTCACAATTTTGGAAGTGGCACTCTTGCTCAACATAACTATGTGTTTAGTTAGTTCATTTAATACCCAGAAGCAGAGAAGATTTTCAAAGAATAAATGCATTTTCACTATATGATCAATAGAGCCCCGCCCTAACACCAGAACCCCTGACCCTGGGGCCATGAATTTAGCAATTTTGGTAGAGGACTCAATGCTCATTACATTCATGCAAACAGTTTGCCTGCTTGATGTCCAGGAGAAGAAGATTTTTAAAGATTGCAATAATTTTGGTGGTTTTGGCCCCACCCCTCAGGCCCCAGGGGGGCGGGGACCATAAAATTCACAATTTTTGTTCCCCTTCTCCCATAAATGCTGTATACCAAATTTGGTTGAAATTGGTTGAGTGGTTTCAGAGAAGAAGTTGAAAATGTTCAAATGTTAACACACGACGGACGACGACGTACGGACAAAAACAGATAGCAATAGGTCACCTGAGTTATTCAGGTGACCTAAAAAAGCAAGGCTTACAATTTGCTTATACTTGTGGATACTATAGCTTTTTAGATATGAATTTGTAAAAGTATTTTAATGTGCTATTCCTCCTACAGATTTAATCTGATATCAACAAAACTTATTCCGAGTATTAAAAAATATCCCGTTTAAATAATTCTGTAAATGTAAACCTAAAATAAGAAAATTGACAAGGTACTTCATCTTTACTTTTAATTCTAAATTATTATATAAAGTTCAAGTGTAAGTACCAATCAGTAGAACTACAGTTTCACCAGAGATTTCTACTTTTCAGATTACGCTGGAAAAAGGACGAAGTGTAACGGATACTACCTGCACCCAAAATGTATCTGTTCTTTTTACATGTATGAATTAGGGATATTGGATGTGTGCGATTATTCTGATCCCAACAAGAATGGTTACTTGGGATACGTGTCAGGTACGTTTTATCTGACCCTATCCATCGGGTATTTAAAGAAAAAAATGTTGTTTTTGAATAATTTGAATACTGGGTCAGTGATGAGTTAATGCAAGTATTCAAATCTAGGGTAAACCTTTTCTTTCCAGTGGATTTCTGTAGAGAATACAGCTTTTCAAAGAACGGACCGTGTCAAAACAATGGCACATTAATTCCATCATCAGGTTTAGCGACTGAGGCAAAATGTGAATGTAAGAAAAACTATCAAAGGGAATTTTGTGATGAGTACAATGGAGTAAGTTTAATGATTATATTGATGAAAATGATGTATTAAAAAGTAATGTCTTGAGTGTAAGCAACATGTTATTGTAGATAACATTAATTTTAATTTAGAAAATTAAATGTCAAGATACCAACCCCGGCGTGCACTCGGCTCCAAGCTGTGATGAAAAGGGATTTAATGGTCGATACTGTCTGCTAAAAGTTAAGGGAGTCAGTTTTTGGTGCGATTCGGAATCCATCGTTTCAGGTATAGGGTCGAAAAAAATCTTATGTTTAGAAACCAGATAATGACAATAAATATTTTTAAAATTCAATTAAATAATTGCTTAATGAATCATGGTCAAATATATTGTAGTATGCAAGGAGGGGGGACTCTTGTTTCTGAGTATAGTCTGAGTATTAGCCTATATTAAATGTTCATTTAGATGCTGACCCTCCTCCCCTAAGCTACATTTGACCGTAACTTTTTGTTAGCTAGCATGATTATTATGCTATTGAAATTTCCCTTGTAACCAGAATAGGACATTTTATGTAATATAACAATAAAGGGAAATTTTTAAGACCAAAATTTCTGATTATTTTCAAATTCTGTCGCACATTTTTTATTTTAGATGATATGGAAAACTTTTCTCTTCAACCACAGACAACTTTACCAACAAATGACAAAATGCAGAGCAGCCCAGGAACTAGTGAAGGTGAACATATATATTAATTTGGGATGATTCCTGTACTTTACCTTTCTTTGTTACATTGTATAAAAAGACTTTTTTAACTTTTTATAAATGGTACATGTAGACAGTATAAAGTCTCAAAGTTTAAACGGGCTAATTCGGACCAATTGCCCAAATGGTATTAATAGCCCGTTTAGGATATAAATTTACATTGCAAAAAAAATTTTATTCGGGCTATAAATATCATTAATTCACATCAATATATACTATAAAGGAATAACTTTTTGCAATCATGTTTTTCTGCAACCCTACAGTTTGTTAGATTGGTCCCTAAGAAGACTAGGAACTTCCCAGGGATCAATCTCCTAAATAGTATAGGTATACAGAAAACTCCATTGTTAACTAAAAGGTTATTTTGACACCAATTTACAAAAGAAAGATTTTTTTTATCAAAATTAAACGATGGTTTTTTTTCATTCAAAAATATTTAATTTGAAAGAAACGCATTTTCAATGCTAAGACGGTCTTTCTACTAAATACACATGCTTATTTTAAGCCCATCAATATAGTGAAAATATGCTAACATCATCTTAAATGGTTTCTTCCATTTTACATATTGTGATAAGTATGTTTATTGGTTTTACTGGTGAACGCTATACATAAATGAAGGAGAGGCTCCTTTGATGTAAATTTCAAAACCCATAATTATATTTACATATTTAAAGCTTCAAAAAAGAATACCAAGATGAAAACGTATTACACATACCATATACTAGCCAATAATACCACAAATTATATACATGTACAAGCCTGCAAGGCCAATCACCAGAAACCTACCATCTTTTGTCTATTTAAATTTATGGATAAAGACCGAAAGTGAAATAAAAAGGGTTAACTCGCCATTAATCTGTCTAATGTTATTTAATATTACTTCATTATTTTTTGAAACTTTAAGTTTAAATACCTCAGGTGCTGAAACGAGAGTCTCTAGTCAAGGTATGTATTACCAACTAAATTGTATGTCTGTAAACATTACGTAAACTTTTCATATGCCAAATTTTTAGAGTCCATTGATTTTAATTGACAATAGGTATTTCAGGTTGTTGGGTTATTTTTTTCTTGAAGCATTCAAATTTTCTCAAATCAAGATGCAAAAATATTTACTCATCCTGAGATGATGATAGAATTTAATTGCATTTTAAAATCTGTTTCTTTGCAAGAATGTGTTTTTATGTAATAAATAAAACATTTGTAGAGCGTAAAATATACATGTACAAAAATTATTTTAAGGCGCTTAACAATAAAATTATACCAAAATAGGGGAAAATATTACTTGCAGACGAGTGTGTTTTAAATTTCAAAAATTGTTCAAAACATGCAACGCACCGTTTGCAATGTTATCATACTCCAGACGTATTATTTAAAGACATACATAATAATCTGTTTTTTACTGGTCAAATTAACCTTCATAACCTCTCTCCCCAAAACCTGCTTTCCACCAGATCATGCACTTAATCCACAATTAAGTCATACTAATTTTTTTAATTTACCTGCATACAAGACTACATGTTATTATTTACTCTCACCTACAACCCTGTAATAACAAGATATGATAATACAAGTAATGAGCCAGCAAAAAATATAATTTTTCTGAAAATTATTGATTACAGCAATTTACTTTAAAATAGCAGACGTCAAATGAATGAATTTGAATTTCTAACTGAAGAATGGATGGTCCAAACTTCAGATCAATTTGTTGCAAAGATAGTAATGCAAATGCAAAATTGAAAGAAGAGTGGAGCTAAAGAACTCCATTCAATTTTCCTTCACTTTTATAGTTAGTGCTTTTAAAAAGCTGACATAAAATGCCAGAATAAAATGTATTCAGGAATTCTTACCGAAGAAGTATATACAAATGTATTCTTCATTTTGTGTAAGGGAACTTTTTCAATGACAAAACCTCTCCGTATTCACTAAATCTTTGGTACCAGAGAGCAATTATTGAATTGACAAAAAGCTTGAACTATCATGTTTTATTTGCATAATTATTATCATAATATAATTCACTGCTGTTTATATATTACATAATGAATGAGAACAAATCATACCGTATAGCGGGTTTTCTTGGCGGGTGTAAAACTTGGCATTTAGCCTGCTCAAAGGTATGCCAATAATTTTGGCATAATTTATTTTAGCGGGCAAAGGGTCTCAATGCTTTGCATATGGACACAAAAAAGAGTACTGACTATTTTAGCGATCAAAATTTTAGTGGACTATCATCAAAATGCCAAAATAAGCCAAAAATAGCAACCCGCTAAAATAACCCGCTATACGGTACTTTGTAAAGATGTCTATGCAAGATCAAGACACTCTGAGGAATATGCATTATCTAAAGGATTTCTGAAGGTCAATAAATCTAAAAGTCATTTCGTAATAGTTTTCAAACATTAGTAGCAATATTTGTAATTATAAGCTAACCTGATCCAAAAGCTCAAGATAGCTTTTCTGTTTGAAGTGTGTCCATCGTCCAGTCTTTTCCGTGCGTCGATCTGTAAACGTCTTTACATTTTCACCTACTTTTTGACTACCACAGGCCAGTTTCAAGCATGCTAAGAATAGAGTATCCTTGCGTGTATAGAATTAAAGTTTGTTAAAAAGAAGGGTAAAGCCCTCTTCGAAAGGTGAAATAAAAGAAAATTAATTGAGTCCGCTAAACTCACTCAGCAGGGTTTACCTCCTCCTCCATGACATCTGATCAAACAGTTGATGTTTTGGATGTTTGCTCTTTTCACAATTTGTATTGTTACGATGGACTTTTAAGCTTGAGGATCTTTCTTTACTTTTAAATTTCATTTGAGTAAGGCTTATTTCGAGAATTTGCTGTCATGCATGCTTAATTTAGAATTAATGGGGAAAAGCTTTTTTAAAATGTTCTTCAAAACAGCATGGCAAAATGTTGATATTCAGAATTCTTCTAAAGTGTTGATTAATGTTTGATAAATGTCAGGACCCTCTTTGCTAGGTTGGTGCCATAGTACCGGTTGAATTTTTTTAAGGAAATGTAGAGAAAAACATCTTACTGAATCGTTCATCATATGCTGTCTTTTAAAATACCGTAAACTTCATATGAATATAAATCAAAGAAATATATTAAGAACCAATAATTTAAAGAACGAGCAAAATGATACTTTATATATTTCAGAATATACTTTAGAAGTACGTGTACAGTTAATCAGAAGAGAAGAACGTAAGTAATACTAAGTAACTTCAAAAGGCATCTGAACTCTTATGTACTTCAATACGACCATTACTGGCATTAGCAATTTACAGATAGATAATTTTTTTTGTTAGTAATATGTATTGATATCCTGTTACAGCATTTTTCACTAGAACAAATTTTCGAGAAAGATGTGCTGAGCCTGTGAACGGTGAATATAGATCCTTTAACTTGCATTAATCAATTCATTATTAATACCTTGGTATGTAAATTTTAATTCAACAGTGCGAAACAAATTCTAAGAAATAAATGATTGTGAAGTCCTTTCAAAATGCTATTCAATCAATGTATTGTAGTTATTTTTGATAAAATTTTATTCACTTATATAGAGTAAACAGTGTTGTTCTTTGAACAAAGTGGTGTTTATAACAAAACAATAAATTCAATAAAACCTGGTTCATAGGTAGACAAAAGCAATGCTTACGATTTCCTTATACATGTGGATACTATAGCTTTTTAGAGAAGAATTCGTAAAAATATTTCAATATGCTATTCCTCCTACAGATTTTATATGATATGAACAAAACTTATTCCGAATAATAGAAAAATCATCCCATTTAAATAATTCTGTAAATGTAAACCTAAAATAAGAAAATTGACAAGGTACTACTTTTAAGTCTAAATTAGTATATAAAGTTCAAGTGTAAGTACCAATCAGTAGAACTACAGTTTCACCAGAGATTTCTACTTTTCAGATTATGCTGGGAAAAGGACGATTTGTAACGGCTACTTCCTGCACCCAAAATGTATCTGTTCTTTTTACATGTATGAATTAGGGATATTGGATGTGTGCGATTATTCGGCTCCCCACACGAATGGTTACTTGGGATACGTGTCAGGTACGTTTTATATGACCCTATCCATCGGGTATTTAAAGAAAAAAATGTTTTTGAATAATTTGAATTCTGGGTCAGTGATGAGTTAGAGCAGGTATTCAAATCTAGGGTAAACCTTTTCTTTCCAGTGGATTTCTGTAGAGAATATAGCTTTACAAAAAACGGACCGTGTCAAAACAATGGCACATTAATTCCATCATCAGGTTTAGCGACTGAGGCAAAATGTGAATGTAAGAAAAACTATCAAGGGAAATTTTGTGAGGAGTACAGTGGAGTAAGTTTAATGATTATATTGATGAAAATGATGTATTAAAAAGTAATGAGTGTAAGCAACATGTTATTGTAGATAATATTAATTCTAATTTAGAAAATTAAATGTCAAGATACCAATCCCGGCGTGCACTCGCCGCCAAGCTGTGATGTAAAGGTATTTAATGGTCGATACTGTCTGCTAAAAGTTAAGGGAGTCAGTTTTTGGTGTGATTTGGAATCCATCGTTTCAGGTATAGTTCGAAAAAAATCTTACGTTTAGAAACCAGGCAAATGACAATGAATATTTTGAAAATTCAATTAAATAATTCAATAAGAAATCATGTTCTAATATTTCTTAGTATGCAAGGGGAGGGGACTCTTTTTTCTGGGTATAGTCTTTTTGCTATAGTAAATGTTCATTTATATGCTGACCCCCCCCCCTCCCCTAAGGTACATTTGACTGCAACTTTTTTGTTAGCTAGTATGATTTTTATGCAATTGAATTTCCACTTGCAACCAGAAGAGGACGTTTTTTTATGTAATGTAACAACAATGGGAATATCACCTTTACCTTAAAGACATGGATTCTGATTATTTTCAAATTTTGTTGCATATTTTAAAATTTTAGATGATGTGGAGAACTGTCCTCTTATACTGCAGACAACATTACCAACAAATGACAAAATGCAGAGCAGCTCAGGAACTAGTGAAGGTGAACATATATATTAATTTGGGTGATTCCCGTTCTTATCTACTTTACCTACAAAACAAAAATACTGATCATTTTTAAGTTTTTGTTGCATATTTTAAATTTTAGATGATATGGAAAACTTTTCTCTTCAACCGCAGACAACATTAAGAACAAATGACAAAACGCAGAGCAGTCCAGGAACTAGTGAAAGTGAGCACATATATTAATTTGGGTTATAAAAGATTTTTGGAACCTTTTTATAAAAGGTACATTTAGACCGTATTAAGTCTTAATTTAAATTTTAAACAAGTTAATTGGGATCAATTGACCAAATTGTATATAATAACCCGTTTAGGATATAAGTCTGCATTGCAAACAATTTTGTAATTTGGGCTATAAATATCATAAATATGCATCAATATACTATTATGCATTTAAAGTATATCACTGAGGGAGTGAGCAGTCGAGGGAAATAGTCCTGGTCGAGGGAAACTGGAATCTTGCTAACTCCCTCAATGTTATACTTTTTAACTATTTTATTATACCAATACAAAAGTAAAAAAAAAAATAGAGGATTACGACTGATTGACGGAGAAATAGCTTTCGGAGCGGGAATCAGTTCACTTGACTAACACACAGGGATTAGTCCTATAACATATTATACCGATACAAAGGTAAAATCTAAAGGATCACGGATAACCCGGAATTAGCTTTCGAAGCAGGGATTAGTTTATTTGACTAATGCACGGGGAGTAGTCCATTTACAGAGATTTCTAGGGAATTTTTCAAATTTTACGGCCTAACTTTTATATATGAATAAATCAGTGGAGGTTTTTAAAAAGGAATAACTTTTGACAAACAAGTTTTTCTGCAACCCTACAGTTTGTTAGATTGATCCCTAAGAAGACTAGGAACTTCCCAGGGATCAATCTCCTAAATAGTATAGATATACAGAAAACTCCATTGTTAATAAAAAGGTTATTTTGACACCAATTTACACAAAGAAATTTTTTTTTTTAAATTGAACGATGGGTTTTTTCAATAAATATATTTAATTTGAAAGAAACGCATTTTTCAATGCTTAGATGAACTTTCTATTTAATACACATGCTTATCATGTTTTAAGCCCATCGATACAGTGAAAATTTGCAAACTTCTTTATTTTCAAATTCTGTCGCATATTTTTAATTCTAGATGATATGGAAAACTTTTCTCTTCAAGCACAGACAATATTACCAACAAATGACAAAATGCAGAGCAGCCCAGGGACTAGTGAAGGTGAACATATATACTATAAAGGAATATTTTTTTGCAATCATGTTTTTCTGCAACCCTACAGTTTGTTAGATTGGTCCCTAAGAAGACTAGGAACTTCCCAGGGATCAATCTCCTAAATAGTATAGGTATACAGAAAACTCCATTGTTAATAAAAAGGTTATTTTGACACCAATTTACACGAAGAAAGTTTTTTTTATCAAAATTAAACGATGGTTTTTTTTCATAAAAAAAAATATTTAAGAAGATGGGCGAACAAGGCGGGTTGAATGCAGATATAAGAAATCATATTAAATATGTGAATTGATTATTTAAATCAACTTCTTATTATTGAAATTTTTGAAATTATGAGAAAAAAACTTTTCTGAGAGAGAAAAAATCTCGTAAAAAATTTTCCTTCATAAAATTTTTAGATGGTATTCGTGGGATTCGAACCCTAACAATAAAAATCCGACGTATCGATAGCATACTGCTTTAAGACTAACGCATTAGCCACTAAGCTACACCGCTCATGGTGATTTGTGGCATTTAAATCATGTTTGTGATATGACCCGCGACTTAATGGACTTGAAGCCCCGTATGGTGCCCCTCGACATGGATCGGGTGAGTGAACGGTGCACCTGTTAATTGGTTCGAAAACGTGTATACAGACTTTGAAAACCCTAGAAAATAGGTACTTTATACTATTGAACTATTGTGTATATGTTTATGAAGACAGTTTATCAAAAAAGTGTATAATTCTCAAATTAACACCACTTCCGGTTGATTATTATCTGTTTACCTGTAAAAATCACTCAGGTGTAACCGAATTCTGTCCAGTAACGAGGTCACGCTAGACTGTCTGGCAAGTACAGGGTGTTTCCAAAAGTTCAGGATAGCATGTTTGTCATTCGCACTTCTTGGACATGAGTAATGACAAAGATGAGAATGACGGCTGCGAGAGTGACAGTAACATTGAAAATAATGTTTACTGCACTCAAAATGCAGAAGAGCTCGAAAATGAAATTTATGATGAAATTAAAGATAAATTTGGTCAGTATGATAAGGAGAACTTTATAGAGAACATGATGGAAAGATACGTAGAAAATCCAGATCAGTTAAATGAAATAAGACAAAGTATGTATGATTATGCAAAATCCATACTCGAAGAATTCCCCACGGGTTTCCTGACAGAACGGCGACAAAGAGGTACCGGGAAGTCAATTACAGAAAAGTATGCATCTGATGTATACTATATATATGCTTTTACAGAAGGCATTGTGACGTCCGCTGAGTTTCAAAGAGAAGTTATGAGCAAATATAAAATGAAGAACTCTGTCTCACAAGATTCGTCGCAGATTGTAAACAGGACATTGTGTGAAGAAGACGCTTTAAATGGGATAACTCTTCATACCATTAAAGGATGTTTGCAGGAAGAGCTACAACCTGTAAGAGAAGCACTAACAGAATTAAAAGCAGTGTTTGCGTGTGAAATCCGATCAAAAACAATGAAATTCGTCAAGTGCGCGCAGAGAACAACCGTATTCAAACGGAAATGTCATCACATGAAGAGGAAAGAAAGAGACTAGCAGATTTTACAACACAACTTAAATCTGAAATAAAGTATTTACGGCAAAAACTTAAATCTTGTGAAGAGGCCAATGACGCGAATGGAGAAATTCTAAAAGAATCAAAGAAGATTCAAAGATCGCAGCAAAATACACAAAGGCAGTCCAAGCCAAGAACTGTTGATAAGCAGAATACACGATACGAAAAACCAGATCATGACCATGCAAGAACAGCAAGCATCTTTTCTACAAGCAGGAGGAGTGATGAAGATGAAGAACCGAGCTTACAGTCAGGATGATGGCAAGACTGACCACACCGTGATCACAAATGCTGAGATTCACATGTCTGCAGTGTCACAGACATATGAATCAGATGAAACAAACGAAAGAAACGGACTACGAGATTCCTCTCCTATTTTGAGCTGTACAAAAGATCTGAGCATTGTAGATGTTGCAAACAGTAAAGAAAACCAACATAAAACGAAAACCTTTGCAGGCGTCCTCACATCTGCAGAAGATATTGCGAAAAGTAAAGAAAATCTAACTAAAACGAAAACCTTTGCAAGCGTCCTCACATCTGAAGAAAAAGACAATGAATGGGTATCAGATGCAAATGAATATGAAAATAAGGAACCAAAATCAACCTTTACAGGTTACACGTTCGTCCGCAGGAAACAACGTACTAAGCGAATTGTGTTAGCTAACATAAAGGCACGAGGAACAACGTTCGAGGAGGTCCAAAAAGATATTCGTCAATGGTGTGAAGAAAGAGATGTTAAAGTGTCGGGCATATTTCTTTTAGCACATCATTCAGAAAGAAGATTTCCCACATTTGTGATTCGTGCAAGCATTGATGAAGATGACTACGAAAAAACACAGGACCAAGACTTCTGGCCAGAAACTATTTCTGCCAGAGAATGGATAATCCGCAATGAAAGAAATACAGAACCTGACCATGGAAACACAGACGAATCATAATGACAGTGACACTTTTCTTAATAATATTCATGATTCTGTCTTGCTGGAATGTTCATGGCGTTTTCACCTGCCTATCAGAGCTATCTGATTTAACAAAATTTGCAGATGTCGTTTTTATATCGGAACATTGGCTACCGAAAAACTGTTTATCATGTTTACATACATCAATGCCAGATAATATTACATGTTTTGCAACACCGGGAACAACCAAAAACAACATCACTAGAGGAGGGACTGCATTTCTTATTCGAAATAACAGTGACTTTTCTGTAAAAGATGTTAAGACAGCAAATGAAAGAATAATGGGAATCGAAATAACAAACGGATCAAACCAATTGTTCATTATAGGATGTCTCCTTCCCTCAACAAACCACCATTACGAGGAATATAAACGTGTGCTGCAGGATGTATTTGATTTGTCTGATGAGCTTAGTGAAACTGGTCCTGTAATTTTATGTGGTGATTTTAATACAGATATTAAAAATAAATCTGACAGTCCAAAATCGAAACTTCTCACGGAAAATACGCTAGACAGAAACCTTTTTAGTATATTTTCGATTGATAACCAAAATGAACATACATTTCAAACAAAGGATAAAAAAATTAAGTCACTTTTGGATTACATTTTCGTGCCTGAATGTCTTTCTCAAGAAGTGAAATATAAAGAAATATATAAAGACTTTGCATATAAAGTTTCTGACCATTTCCCCCTGCTTTGTGAAATTGACATAGCTAGTGTTTTCGCCCAGTTACCCCCAGACTATTCAAGAAACATTCCAAAATGTAATTTGGCTGACACCAACAATTTTGAAGCGTTCAAAATCTCGTCTGCTAACCTTTTAAATCCTGTAAATACAAGTGTCCTACATAGGGATAATATTGATACTTTCCTTGTCCATATTACTTCTTCACTTCTAGCATCTTCTGATGAACATATACCACATGGGAAATTCAATCCGCATCTAAAACCATACTGGAAAAAATCCGAGCTAAACAACGCCCATTATGAAATGAGATGTTCTAGAAGGACTTGGAAATCTATGGGATCTCCTAGAGATAAACAAAACGAATATTATGTAAACTATAAAAAGTCAAAACGTAAATTCAGAAAACTACACAGACTTGCACAAAAAGACTGGCATCATTTCATATTTGACGAAAGACAAATTGACAAAGCCGCTGAAATCGACATAGGAACATTCTATAGGACAGCATGGAAAAATAAAAAACGATCAGGTTCATCTTTTCCATCCAAACTAAATTATAAAGGAAGAACTGCTGAGAACATCAATGACATGTGTAATTTATGGCAAGAATATTATTCTGACCTCACTTGCTAACGAAGAGTACCATCCAGAAAAATTTGATGAAGATTTTAAACATTTTATAGATGAAGCTGTGCAGAACATCGATAATGATCTAAAGAACAGTGATAGCTTATTCACGGACAGGTTCGTTATATCCATTGAAGAAGTCAAACACCAAATTGATCAGCTTACCAAAGGGAAAGCTCCTGGACCAGATTTTCTCACAAACGAACACCTTATATACAGTGGTCATTTTGTAGCAGAACAACTGTGCTTACTTTTTAATGCTATAATTAGAGAAAAATACGTCCCTGAAATGTTTAAAGTAGGAAAAATTATATCTATCTATAAAGGTAAAAACAAAGATAAATGTATTCCTACCAATTACAGAGGCATTACATTGACATCTGTTGTAAGTAAATTATTCGAAAAAATACTTTTGTCAAAAATTGAAGATGATCTAGTTAGAAGTGGCAAACCATTTCCACATAATCTACAATTTGGGTTTAGAAATGACTATGGTGCAATTCCAGCCTGTTATGTTCTCAAGGAAGCTATTAGCTACTATGTAGATAGAGGTTCTCCAGTTTTCTGTGCATTTTTAGATAATGAAAAAGCCTTCGACAGAATCTGGCATAATGGTTTATTATTTAAGCTATATAATCTTGGATAAGACTCCAGATTTTGGCAAATTGTAAAGCACTGGTATAATGACAGCAAGTGTTTTGTATCATTTTGTGGTGTAAATTCCAATTTGTTTAAAACCTCACAAGGTGTAGGACAAGGAAGAGTACTTAGTGCTTTTATGTTTCTTGTGTATATTAATGATTTATTACATGAGATATGCAAAAATGGCAATGGCCTTTTACTGGGTGACTTACACATACCAGGTATTCTATTAGCAGATGATACTGCTCTAATGAGCAATTCACCAAAATCCTTACAGTGTTTACTCAACCTTGTAGAAAACTATGCATTTACCTGGAGACTCCATTATAATCCAAGTAAAAGTGTTTTTATTGTATTTAGGAAAACCAAAAAATGTTCTATATCTTGTAGCGTTACGCTTTTTGGTAGTGAAATACCTCAGTCTGAAAGTACAGTTTATGCTGGTTGTCTTCTCCAGGCAAATATGAAAAGTGACAAACTTACAGAACGAGTGTGTAAAAATGCGAGATCAAAAATTCACTCTTTATATTCTATTGGTGTTAATAACTCTGACATTCACCCCGTTGTGTCTGCGAAAATTTGGAAACGGGTCGTGCTACCGTCTGCCCTCTACTCTTGCGAGATATGGCCGCTATTGCCACTAACAGATATGCAACAACTTGAATATGTACAAAGACACTTCTCCAGGATTATTCAAGGATTCTCAAAGTTTTCTCCGTCACTTTCAAGCATCTCGAATATTGGACTGTGGACTTTACAGGGCTACATTGATAAATGTCGCCTACTTTTCTTAGGTAGACTCCATAGGTCAGAACAAACCTCTGTACATTATCAGATCTACAAGTTTATTTCTGATATTCATGTATCTGAAAAATTTTTTGCAACCAAAAACATGTTACAAACTGCTAGCAAATACAAGCTTTTAGATATGTTTGAAAACAATTGTAGCATTATATACAGTAAAAAGGAATTTTCAAGAATGATTATCAAAACAATATGGTCAGCAGAGGAAAAGCAATGGCGTGCTGCTCTGTCTGTAGATCCTGATATGTCTTTTTTCAGTAAAATACATACAAAGTTGAACCCAAATAAATTGTGGCAGATTGCTAGAGAAGATCCCTCAAAAAGATTATTAATCAATTTTTTGATCCAGGTTTCATCGATGAAAATTGTTTGTAAATTTTGTCAATTTTGTAATAAGGTAACAAGTAATTATAATATGCACTTGATGTTAAGTTGTTTTACACTACTAGAAGACAGAGAAAATATGCTCGAGGACATTTTAGATATACTTGATGTTAATGAGTATGTTATGTTTGAGGATCAAGATCCTGAACTACAGTTTTTATCTTTAATGGGATGTGTTCAAGGCACAAGTTTTGAAAACATATCTTTTACAAAATGGAAATGTATTATGATAATCGTTGCCTCAACAGTTTATAAAAACAAAAGTCTTTTTGCCATAGACTGTCGAAACCTTTAAAGGTCTAGCAGAAAATTGTACATATATAAATATGTTTTGTTTAATGCATTGTGTTGATAATTAGTTAATTACCTGTTCATACAAACTCTCCATTAATTTGGAGGAAATAAAGAATATCTTATCTTATCTTATCTTATCTTATCTTTTTGAAAACCAAAAAATGTGTATTTTATTGCATACTTTTAGGATCATCTTTCAAAAAAATGGAGAGAAGACCCACCCATATTGAAAAATTTTGTTTAAGTATGAGAAAATGATCGTTTTTGTTCCTTTTAGTGTGTGCAAGCTTTTTCATAGGCAAATATTTTCAGTCTTTGTGAGATTTTTGTAAATTGTAGAGATTTTACATAAAGTATACTTTAATATTAGAGGAAATTTCAAGTAAAATTTGGATTGAATTGAGATTAAAATTTTCACTTCTTATCTGTCGCACTGTAGGCATTCTGCCCGCCTTATTCACCCATCTTCAAATTTGAAAGAAACGCATTTTTCAATGCTAAGATGGACTTTCTACTTAATACACATGCTTATTATTTTTAAGCCCATCGATATAGTGAAAATTTGCTAACCTCATCTTAAATGGTTTCTTCCATTTTATATACATGTAGTGTGATAAGTATGTTTATTGGTTTTACTGGTAAATGCTACTTTGTGTGATCATTGAATATTATAGTACTGAAAAATATGTATAAAAAGTATTTTTATGATAAACAAAAATTTAGCCAAACAGAATTGATGGAATCAGCTCAACACTGGGGAATATAATCCGTTTGATAATTTCTCAAAAAAAGCATACAAAAATGAGGGAAAGGCTCCTTTGATGTAAATTTCAAAACTGATAATTACGTGTATTTACATATTTAGAGTTTAAAAAAGAATATCAAGATGCAAACGCATTGCGCATACCATATACTACAGTATCAGGCAATAATACCACAAATTATTTACATGTACATAAATTATCACATAAAGATATGCAAACTCCCATTAACTCAAATTGTATTTTTTTTTTATCACCTAACATAAAAAAACGTCAATTACGTCCAAGTAGAATCAAGGTCTCCGTTTTGCTTCTTGGCAAACAGATCTTTTTTTTTTAAAAAAAAATACTAGTATGACTTTCTCAACATCTTGCTCTTCATAGAATTGATTCGCAGAGACCAAGAGAATAAAAGAGTAACGTTAAACATTTTCAAATCAAAATTTTTCTTTATCATTTTTTTTTCGCCAGTATTTCAAAAAAGTGGCAGATTTATAAAATAGTTTAACTTGCCGTTCGATAGCCATTCGAAAGCCACATTCGTTAGTTTGCAAGGCCAACCTACCTTTTTTGACTATTAAAATATATGGATTTTCTCTTACAAGTTCTGTCTGTAAAGTTATGGAGAAAATACTTTTCAAGTATATGTACAATTATATAAAAGACTACGAATTGATATCAAAAAATCAATCTGGGTTCCAACCAGGTGACTCTACAATAAATCAACTAGTCGAAATATATGATAAAATTATGTCAAATCTTGATAAAGGCCGAGACTTAAGATTTATATTCTGTGATATTTCAAAGGCCTTTGACAGGGTATGGCATAAAGGACTTATTTTTAAACTTAAAAACTTAGGCTTCAAAAATAATATTTTGGGATGGATTAAAGACTAACTTACTCACAGACAACAAAAAGTAAATGTAGAAGGCTTTTCCTCAACCTTTAAAACTGTTGATGCAGGAGTACCCCAGGGGTCTGTGCTAGGTCCATTTTTATTCTTATTATACATTAATGATATTACTGAAGGCATACACAATGAAATTAGATTATTCGCGGATGATACATCATTATTTGCAATAGTGGACACTGATATTAATACTCCTACATTATCTCTTACAACCGATCTTGATAAAATAAAGAAATGGTCAAACTCTTGGGTAGTAGACTTCAATGCTGATAAAACAAAAAATGTTAATTTTCCAAGAAAGCAACGACTTTTCCCAGACATTCATTTTGGTGAAAGCGGAAAAATTATTGAACAATCTAAAAGTCATACACATCTAGGACTTCTTTTCCAATCCGATGGTAGCTGGAATAATCACATTTCTGCTATTTACGAAAAAGCTTGTAAGAGATTAAATATCTTAAGACTATTAAAACACACATTAGATAGAAATTCTTTAATTAAGATATACCTAGCGTTTATTAGACCGGTCCTTGAATATGCTGATGTAGTTTGGGATAATTGCTCACAAGAAAATGCAGAATTGTTAGAAAAAGTCCAAGTAGAAGCCGCAAGAATTATTACTGGTCTGAGAGTAAATTCCTCAAGATCTAATCTATACGACGAACTCGGCTGGGAGCCATTATATCAGAGAAGAACAAATCACAAACTAATATTATTTTATAAAATGTTCCATGGCATTGCCCCTAATTATCTGAACGAATTATTACAGCCCTTCCAACCAGTGCAACACTCTTATAGTTTGAGATCAGATGGTAATAATCTTTCTTTACCATTATGTCGAACTGTATCATACTATGAAAGTTTTATTCCTTCAACTATAAAACTGTGGAATAATCTTAGTTCTGATGTGAGAATGTCACCTTCTTTATCAATTTTCAAGTCAAAGAAACAAACTAAGAAAAAACTTAAATGAGCTTGATGTACCTTATGATCTAAAAATTCTTTTACAAGGGAGTTCGGAGTATTCGTTCCAAACGAACCTCAATATTATAAAAAATGTACATGAATATATCAAGTTAACAAAACGTTTTTAAGCGCATTCTTTTTTTTTCTTATATGCATTTTTGTCATTTTATACATGTTTATATTTGTTATGCTTACTTTGATCTGGATATGTGCGAGTCAGGGTGTGGTTGTGTGTGTGAGGGTGTGTGTGAATGCGTATGTGAGCACTCATATCTAAATATGCATTGTAAATATATTCTCTGTTCATTGTATTGTAACCTTGACCTGTTGTATAGAGAGGGTATTTATAGGCTTAAGCCTGTTGCCCAATCTATTCAGTTTACTGAATAAATATTGTTTAAATTTATGGATAAAGACCGAAAGTGAAATAAAAAAGGTCAACTCGCTTATGTCTAGTGACATTAAATGGGTGCGTATCATTACCGCTACATTTTCAAAATTTTCATTACCGCTACATAGTCATTACCGCTACAAAAAACCTTACGTTACCGCTACATAAAAAAGTATACATTACCGCTACATTGCCTCTTTCGTTCGCCAGCCACATATGCGTGTACAGTACAACCTATAAATGCATAAGACCCCTTTCCCCTGCTCACCACGGGGATGTCATGGGCGTTCAGATTTTAGAACGCAGTTCGCAGTTCGCAGTTCGCTATTCGCAATTCAAAAGTGAACTGCGTTCTAGAACGCAGTTCGCAATTCAAAATTTTAACTTTAGCTGTATGATCTGAAATTTTGAGGGTGGGGTCCTAGGGGTCAGATACCACTTCTATGAAAAAATGGTGATGGTACCATCTCTTGTTTCCGAGATATGGCCCTCCAGTTTTTAGCCCTACAATATAATGCTATACGAATAAACATCGGGCTCGGGGACATCGAAGTCCCCTACCTTGGGGTCTGAAATTTGAGGGTGGGGTGCTAGGGGTCAGATACCACTTCTATGAAAAAATGGTGATGGTACCATCTCTTGTTTCCGAGATATGGCCCTCCAGTTTTTAGCCCTACTATATAATACTATACGAATAAACATCGGGCTCGGGGACATCGAAGTCCCCTACCTTGGGGTCTGAAATTTGAGGGTGGGGTGCTAGGGGTCAGATACCACTTCTATGAAAAAATGGTGATGGTACCATCTCTTGTTTCCGAGATATGGCCCTCCAGTTTTTAGCCCTACTATATAATACTAAACGAATAAACATCGGGCTCGGGGACATCGAGGTCCCCTACCCTGGGGTCTGAAATTTTGAGGGTGGGGTACTAGGGGTCAAATACCACTTGTATGAGAAAACGGTGATGATACCATCTGTAGTTTCTGAGATATGGCTCACATGTTGATACATACTGATGAGAGCTATGCAACTGCTTTAACTTATTATGTTCCCCAAACGAAGTTGGGGAACATATTGTTTTTACTCTGTTTCTTATTATTATTATTAAGGTCTTCCGTTTCCAACGGAAGACCTTATTGTTTTCGTTCGGTTTCTTTTTCCCTATTATTATTATTTTTTTCTTACCGATTTTTGTGCACGCGAGTTCTCGGAAACGGCTCGGTCGATTTTAATGCAACTTTTAGATCTAATAGATATTGATCTGAACCTTATTGGAAATTTTTTATATTGATGACGTCACTTCCGGTCTTGAGATATGGACGATTTTCTGATTTTCAGAGGGTCGACTTGTCCAAGAAACTCCTCCAAAACGACTTAAGATATTGACTTAAGATTTTCAGTGAAAGTAAACGAAGGTTTAGTGAATTGTAATTGGGTCTCAAAATCTTTCTAGCGCAAAATGCGCCGGAGCTCGGTAGAGCCCGAAAAAATGTCTCAGAAACATCTCACAAAAATTGACACATTTTGTTTCATATCTTCGTACCTGTTGATAATTTGTTAGCGTATATTGAAGAAAAAATGTTCAAAATGTCAAGACCTTTCATTTGTTATCAAGAAAATGGGGCTGACCCCTCAAATTAGGGGCTCAGAGGGGCCAAAAGTCTTTTATCTATAACTCTCTAATGATTTATATTTTGTTATACATTACTGAAGCAAAAGTATTTATCTTAACAATTAGCAACAAAATATGATAAAATTTTGATCATATTTTACGTAATTAAGGGTCAAAATGGGTCAGAATGTCAAATTTTTGACGCTTTATATCTTAAAAAGGGGGAATATTTTGATTAGCAGTATTGAACAAAAGATGGTCAGAATAATGTTCTACATAATATACATACTTTGAATTTTTGTAAAACGGCCCCATTAAGGACTTTTAGGGTGGTCCCTAAATATTTCCATTTAGCATATCTCCACAACAAATAGAAATCTCTGAATAAGTGTTGAACAAAAAATCTTTAAAATCACAAGACCTTTCATTTAATATTAAGAAAATGGGGCTGACCCTCAAATTAGGGGCTCAGAGGGGCCAAAAGTCTTCCATCTTTAGCTCGTTAACGATTTTAAATATTTTGTTATACATTACTGAAGCAAAAGATTAGCAACAAAATATTATAAATTTTGGTCATAGGTTACGTAATTAGGGGTCACAAAGGGCCAGAATGCTAAATCTTTGAGGTTTTATATCTCGAAAAGGGCGAATACTTTGATAAGCAATATTGAACAAAAGATGGTCAGAATAATGTTTTAAACAATATGCATACTTCAAATTTTTGTAAAACGGCCCCATTAAGGACTTTTAGGATAGCCCCTTAATATTTCCATTCAGCATATCTCCACAACGAAAAGAAATCTCTGAATAGATTTTGAACAAAAAATCTTTGAATTCACAAGACCTTTCATTTGAAATCAAGAAAAAGGGGCTGACTCCTCAAATTAGGGGCCCAGAGGGGCCAAAAGTCTTTCATCTTTAGCTCATCTATATTTTGTAATACATTACTGAAGCAAAGATATTCATCTTAAAGCTTTGCAACAACGTTTTATAGAATTTTGATTACATGTTGCTGTTGCGTAATATGGGGTCACAAGGGGCCAAAATTCTATATTTTGGATGCTTTACATCTCAAAAAGGAGGAACATTTTAATTATACGCCATATTGAACTAAAGATGCTCAAGATATTGTGATATAAATCAGAAAAATTAAATTTAATGATGGAAAACTTTCATTACCTTATTACGAATATCTCAGTCAAAATCGCATCTCATCTTATCGATAAATTCAACGGAAGACCTACTCGTTGCTCGCAACGAGATCTCATCTAGTATTCTTACTATTTTCGTATTGACCAACTTCTGGAAATGACCTTTGTCCGGTCCATTTCTCCCGAACAGCTTAAGATATGAAAGTTTACTGTGTCGGATATCATAGATCATGACTTGAAGATGTGTCGAACATTTTGTCGGTCGTCAATTCTTCCGGTCGTCGCGAAAAAGGGAATTAAAAGTCGATTTTTTAAATTTCTTTGTCTTTCTTTCTATCTTTTTCTGTGATATTCATGGCATACGTAAAGGCCCCTATTTGCTGATTTAACGTATAACCAGTTTCTTGATTTGATAAAGAAGAAAATAAATATCTTTGAATGTCTTAGCACTTTCGCAAGCGTAGGTTCAACGTTTTCTTAAACACTAAAAAATATTCATTTCATTTTCTCATAAATAGGCTGCGCGGGTAATACACATGGTGCCATTGTGCAGGTAAGGTCTTCCCCGTGTGATGGGGAATGGACCTGTAGAAAACCTTCCCTGGTTCCGCAGAGTCGAGTTTTTAGCAAATAAAATGTATGAAACATATGTCATGTGTGTGTGCATCTTATACCCCGCCCCCATTTTTTTTTTTTTTTTGAAAACTGTAAGAAACCTAGCCCCCACCTTTCTCATTTATTGAAATGGATGCTCATTCCGCTTTAATGTTTTACATTCTACATAAAATGACCATGACATTTTATATAACAAGGCACTCTTCTTAAAGTTAAGAAAATGATAAGGCTTAATTCTATCTACAAAATAATGGTAATTTACAAGTCTATATTCAAGACAGCCCCCCCCCCCCCTTGGTACTTTTTTGTGAAGCGCGCAGCCAGGTAGAATTCGCAGATATAACATATACAACTTACAAGTAACGTTTTAAAAGTTTCATTCATAAAAAAATTTTGTTCCCCTTATGTCATCTGATAATTTGCAATCATTCATTCTTCCTATGTTTTGTCTGTAGAATTTATAATTATTTCATTAAAAAAAAATTATCTTGAGAAAATAAAGATTGTCAGCTGCATTTATTAGCATCTCGCATTTTCTTGTATATCTTTTACTTGCATATGAATAATGTCATTAAATAAAATAAAAGAAATCAAACTCTATTTCCATCTTTTTTAATTCATTCATAAATCCTTGGATCCGCTCGCAGCTGCGCGGTGGCCTCATCGCTACTGTAAACAGTTCATTCATCACGCCGAAAATGTTCATGATTCCGCTAAACTAAGAATGTTTACACAGGGTTTATCCACAGGCACCTGAAGTATGGATAATACCCCCCCCCCCCTTTTTTTTTATGAAAAAAAATGTAAGAGTGTATAATATCTCAAAAATATAAAATTTCCCCGTCAAACACATCTATATGTCGTTATATGCAAGCAGATTATACTTTTTCTCACGTTTAAAGAATGGCCTTATTCGGTATAATAAAAATACACAAGGTAAGAAACAAAAGTTGTAAACAAAAGGGGAACCCCTACTTCGAGACAGATTACCAAGGTAATAATTAATGTTACCTATCATAATTTTGCAATCACTCTGTCTGGGAGATGTTCTTTGATTAGTCTCTTTAACCTAAACCCCGCTATTAGCGTTTGATATGCCGTAATCAGACGATTTATTAATCGGATACATGAAATTTTCTCCATTGGCAGCGTTGAAGGAGGTTTTGGAGCTGTTTTTCTGTTTCGCCTTATCTGATTGGTTAGATATTTAACCTGTATTATAATTAGCCAATCAGATAAGGCGAAACAGAAAAGCAGCTCCAAAACCTCCTTCAACGCTGCCAGTGGAGAAAATTTTATGTATCCGATTAATAAATCGTCTGATTACGGCATATCAAACGCTAATAGCGGGGTTTAGGTTAAAGAGACTAATCAAAGAACATCTCCCAGACAGAGTGATTGCAAAATTATGATAGGTAACATTAATTATTACCTTGGTAATCTGTCTCGAAGTAGGGGTTCCCCTTTTGTTTACAACTTTTGTTTCTTACCTTGTGTATTTTTATTATACCGAATAAGGCCATTCTTTAAACGTGAGAAAAAGTACAATCTGCTTGCATATAACGACATATAGATGTGTTTGACGGGGAAATTTTATATTTTTGAGATATTGTACACTCTTACATTTTTTTTCATAAAAAAAGGGGGGGTATTATCCATACTTCAGGTGCCTGTGGGTTTATCATCTCATATCAAGCATCAGACCTGTCCAATGCAGGAATGCTGGAGTTAAAGAGGAAAATTCAGGAATTATTTTGCGTCCGCCATATTTTGACATGAACCTATGCGACAATTTGTAATTAAGGTCTTCCGTCTTCACGGAAGACCTTATAGTGATTCTATTGTTTCTTATTATTATTATTATTCTTTTTTTGACAAATTTTGTGCAGGCGATTTCTCGAAAACTATTCAGCGGTTTTCGATGAAACTTTCACAAAATATGTGTCATTATATGAAATTGTTACATCCGAAGAAAAATTTGGAAAATTCGTTTCCGGTGCCAAGTTATGGACAATTTTCTGATTTTAAAATGCAATTTTGTCGCGCACTTTTATCGAAAATGGCTGAGAATATGAACTGGAGACTTATTGGACATGATAGATCATGACTTTGTGGTTTGCAGAATCGCATTTTCGTGCGTCGTCAACACTTCCGGTTTCTGCCGGAAGCATATTTAAAAAACGCAATTTTTCAATTTTTTTGTTTTTCAACATTTTTCTTTTGTTTTTCAATCTAAATAGAGACTCATTAGCAAATGCATAATATGTAATTTTTTTAAGAATCGAAAAAGGCGTTCTCGAGATATTCGCATTTAAAGATTTGAGGCGGTGGTTTCAATGGTCGAATGGTTAGCGCGTTGGATTGTCACGCGGGCGACCCGGGTTCGCTCCCACGAATGTCCGATTTTTTTTATCACTTTTTGTGCTAGAGTTTTCGTTTTTTATTTCAGAATCGGACGGAAGACCTCTCGTTGCTCGCAACGAGGTCTCATCTAGTTATTATTATGTCGCCCCGAACGAAGTCGGGGACGACATATTGATATTGTACGCATGTTTTTTTTATCCAGGCTGTTTTTCGGAGATGGCTGGGACAATCTTCCTGAAACTTTCCTCAAAGGACGATCACTGGTTGTAGTTGTGCAGTGAGGTTGTTCAGTTCCAATATGTCTACCGTTGCCATGGAAACCTGTAAAAAGCGACAAATTTTGTCCGAGAGTGTTCTCTCTGGTCCCTTAAACGTTCGTCATAAAACTTTTCTTATTTTAATGATTAGTATCTGTAGTTATGCAACTCGCATTTAAAATTTTCAAATAATCGATTATTGCCATGGAAACCAGGTGAAAGTTAAAATTCTTTAATTTCGATTTTCTCAATAACTACGCAGGCAATCGTTTTGAAACTTTCAGTGTTTATTCCTTGCAATGTGTCAAAGTGATTTCTACTTTTAAAAAAATTGTAATGAGTCGCTCACAGTTGCCATAGAAACGAAACAGAAAAAAAGATTCAGATGTACACATGTGTTCTCCAAGGTCTAGGTCAAAGGGTCAAAGTTCTTGGTGTCCAATAAAAGTTCTTTTCACAAGGATTACATATTTGAAATACGAAAGCCCTAGCCCTTACCGTTCAAACGTAAGGTACTATGTTCAAGACAACCCCCCCCCCTTTTTTGAAGCGCACTGCCAGGTAGAATACACAGATATAACATATACAATTTACAGGTAACGTTTTAAAAGTTTCATTCATAAAATTCAGTTCTCCTGATGTGATTTGATAGTTTGCCAACAGTCATTCTTCTTCTGTCTTGTCTCTAGATTTTATAATTATTTTGTTTTTTCTATATAAAAAATAACGATTGTCAACTTCATTTATTAGCATTTCGCGTTTTTTTGGTATATCTATTACTTGTATATTATTAATTTCATTAAATAGTGCAAGAATAAATTAGAAAATTGGTACGTTATTTCCATAGTTTTTATTCATTCATAAATCTTTGGATCCGCTCCTATACAGGTGCGCTAAGCCTTGATCACTACTGTAAACAAAACATTCATCTCGCCGAAAATGTTCATGATTCCGCTAAACTGAGAAAGTTTTCACATGATTTATCATCTCATAAGAAACATCAGACCTGTACAGTGCAGAAATGCTCGAATTGAAGGGGAAAATTCAGGAGTTATTGATGGGAAAAATTCAGGAGTTATTATGTCGCCCCGAACGAAGTCGGGGACGACATATTGATATTGTACGCATGTTTTTTTTATCCAGGCTGTTTCTCGGAGATGGCTGGGACAATCTTCCTGAAACTTTCCTCAAAGGACGATCACTGGTTGTAGTTGTGCAGTGAGGTTGTTCAGTTCCAATATGTCTACCGTTGCCATGGAAACCTGTAAAAAGCGACAAATTTTGTCCGAGAGTGTTCTCTCTGGTCCCTTAAACGTTCGTCATAAAACTTTTCTTATTTTAATGATTAGTATCTGTAGTTATGCAACTCGCATTTAAAATTTTCAAATAATCGATTATTGCCATGGATACCAGGTGAAAGTTAAAATTCTTTAATTTCGATTTTCTCAATAACTACGCAGGCAATCGTTTTGAAACTTTCAGTGTTTATTCCTTGCAATGTGTCAAAGTGATTTCTACTTTTAAAAAAATTGTAATGAGTCGCTCACAGTTGCCATAGAAACGAAACAGAAAAAAAGATTCAGATGTACACATGTGTTCTCCAAGGTCTAGGTCAAAGGGTCAAAGTTCTTGGTGTCCAATAAAAGTTCTTTTCACAAGGATTACATATTTGAAATACGAAAGCCCTAGCCCTTACCGTTCAAACGTAAGGTACTATGTTCAAGACAACCCCCCCCCCTTTTTTGAAGCGCACTGCCAGGTAGAATACACAGATATAACATATACAATTTACAGGTAACGTTTTAAAAGTTTCATTCATAAAATTCAGTTCTCCTGATGTGATTTGATAGTTTGCCAACAGTCATTCTTCTTCTGTCTTGTCTCTAGATTTTATAATTATTTTGTTTTTTCTATATAAAAAATAACGATTGTCAACTTCATTTATTAGCATTTCGCGTTTTTTTGGTATATCTATTACTTGTATATTATTAATTTCATTAAATAGTGCAAGAATAAATTAGAAAATTGGTACGTTATTTCCATAGTTTTTATTCATTCATAAATCTTTGGATCCGCTCCTATACAGGTGCGCTAAGCCTTGATCACTACTGTAAACAAAACATTCATCTCGCCGAAAATGTTCATGATTCCGCTAAACTGAGAAAGTTTTCACATGATTTATCATCTCATAAGAAACATCAGACCTGTACAGTGCAGAAATGCTCGAATTGAAGGGGAAAATTCAGGAGTTATTGATGGGAAAAATTCAGGAGTTATTATGTCGCCCCGAACGAAGTCGGGGACGACATATTGATATTGTACGCATGTTTTTTTTATCCAGGCTGTTTCTCGGAGATGGCTGGGACAATCTTCCTGAAACTTTCCTCAAAGGACGATCACTGGTTGTAGTTGTGCAGTGAGGTTGTTCAGTTCCAATATGTCTACCGTTGCCATGGAAACCTGTAAAACGCGACAAATTTTGTCCGAGAGTGTTCTCTCTGGTCCCTTAAACGTTCGTCATAAAACTTTTCTTATTTTAATGATTAGTATCTGTAGTTATGCAACTCGCATTTAAAATTTTCAAATAATCTATTATTGCCATGGAAACCAGGTGAAAGTTAAAATTCTTTAATTTCGATTTTCTCAATAACTACGCAGGCAATCGTTTTGAAACTTTCAGTGTTTATTCCTTGCAATGTGTCAAAGTGATTTCTACTTTTAAAAAAATTGTAATGAGTCGCTCACAGTTGCCATAGAAACGAAACAGAAAAAAAGATTCAGATGTACACATGTGTTCTCCAAGGTCTAGGTCAAAGGGTCAAAGTTCTTGGTGTCCAATAAAAGTTCTTTTCACAAGGATTACATATTTGAAATACGAAAGCCCTAGCCCTTACCGTTCAAACGTAAGGTACTATGTTCAAGACAACCCCCCCCCCTTTTTTGAAGCGCACTGCCAGGTAGAATACACAGATATAACATATACAATTTACAGGTAACGTTTTAAAAGTTTCATTCATAAAATTCAGTTCTCCTGATGTGATTTGATAGTTTGCCAACAGTCATTCTTCTTCTGTCTTGTCTCTAGATTTTATAATTATTTTGTTTTTTCTATATAAAAAATAACGATTGTCAACTTCATTTATTAGCATTTCGCGTTTTTTTGGTATATCTATTACTTGTATATTATTAATTTCATTAAATAGTGCAAGAATAAATTAGAAAATTGGTACGTTATTTCCATAGTTTTTATTCATTCATAAATCTTTGGATCCGCTCCTATACAGGTGCGCTAAGCCTTGATCACTACTGTAAACAAAACATTCATCTCGCCGAAAATGTTCATGATTCCGCTAAACTGAGAAAGTTTACACATGATTTATCATCTCATAAGAAACATCAGACCTGTACAATCCAAAATTGAAGGTGGCATGTCAGATTTGTTTTCCGGCAGAACCTCCAAAAATTAAAGTGAAAGTAGGGAAATTTCTGAGTTCTCACTGGTGTTATAATACACAAAATAATTCGGCTGATTTTCTTAATAAATAATATTTGCCAAGCTTTTTTGGTAGGAAAGATTCTGCCAATTAACAAGTATGAGGCTCAGTTCAGTGCATCTGCCCAATTACTTTTATGCAAGTCTGTAATTTTTTTCCTGCACTACTTTCTTCTCCTACAGATTCTAAAAATAATGAGTGGGATGTACCCAATTAAGGTCTTCCGTTTCCAACGGAAAGAACTGATACGACTGGATGGTTGTCCAAGCTTAGCTAATGGACCATTGTTTTAGTGATGATAAAAATGAAAGTCTTGTCCTATACGGGGCGACATATGCTATTGCTTGCAATAGCAGACTTTCTAGTTATTATTCTTTTTTTGACAAAATTTTGTGCAGGCGATTTCTCAAAAACTATTCAGCAGTTTTTCATGAAAGTTTCACAAAATATGTGTCATTATATGAAGTTGTTACATCCGAAGAGAAATTTGGAAAATTCGCTTCTGGTGCCAAGTTATGGACAATTTCCTGATTTTAAAATGCGATTTTGTCGCCCCTTTTTATCGAAAATGGCTAAGGATATGATATGGAGACTTACTGGAGATGATAGATCATGACTTTCTGGTTTGCAGAATTGCCTTTTCGTGCGTCGTCAGTACTTCCGGTCGTTACGAGGTGCAAATTAAAAAAAATCTTATTTTCTAACTTTTTTGTTTTTCAGTATTTTTCATTTATTTTTGGTATTTTAATAGAAACACTCCTTATAATGCGTACTATATAATTTGTTTGAATGTTGGTAAATCTAAACTCTAGATATTAGCAATCAAAAATCTGAAGCGGCTTCAAAATGGCGGCTGTCTCAGTCAACGCCGACATTTCGCAATAGGGGTTTACGGAGTCAGCCGAGCGTTTGCTTTAACGAAATTAACATAAAGATAAATGAAATGTAAAAGACTACTTGGATTGTCACGTCGTAGTTACGTTGCAACTCTGTGTCAAACTAACGTCTTCTATAATTGGTTTTGGCTGGTTTTCAAAGTAAAAAAAGAAAAGACTAAATGTTCAAATGAAATTTGATACCGAATATATTTTGTGCATCACGGAAAAACAGATCTTATACTCATAAGTAATACTTTCTCAAGCAAGAATATCAATTAATTTTGTCAGTATAAATATTAACCACTGTTTTTCCTATGCACACTTGTGTCATTTTAAACTAATACATTAGACAAAAATAATAAAACGATTTTTTTTTAAGATCGCTTCATGAAGTTTATTTTAGCATTCTTGTCTCAAAGACCTGATTCAAGTTATTGAGCATAAATGATATCGGATTCCTGACCGTCGTAGGGCGAGCCATGTTTTCCGGCGAAACTTTTCAACCTTTTTCGATGAACTATTCGGGATAGTTCACTTTGAGGATAAACAGAAATTGAAAAAAAAATCACATCTGTTTCACCGCTTTAGTGTTACATGCATAAGTACAATATGGACATTGTAAAAAGTGTTAAACATACTTTCTGAACTTCGAATCTTAGGCTATCAGAACGTTCTTTTTTTTTAATTTCATTGAAGCTATCACACCTATTTGATAGAACATTCCAAAGAAAAGGGGAGAAGATTAACTCGAGGCGTTTGGCGCTAAAATTTGAATAGTGACCCGCCTTTCATAATTTTAAGAGAGAAGCACTGTTTCGTTGATATATACAAGTAGATTTAGAGTAGAGGTCCCGATAGCGTAATATTTAGTGCGTTGGAATTTGAATGAACTTGGCGACTTTGGTTCAATCCCCCTTGTGTGCAAATCTTTTTTTTTTACTTTTCAGCTCGATTTTAAGTTTTCTTTTTAATGAAGACCTCTCGTTGCTCGCAACGAGTTTCATCCAAAAGGGAGATGGGGAAGTTGGGGAACATATTGTTTTTACTCTGTTTCTTATTATTATTATGTCGCCCCGAACGAAGTCGGGGACGACATATTGATATTGTACGCATGTTTTTATTATCCAGGCTGTTTCTCGGAGATGGCTGGGACAATCTTCCTGAAACTTTCCTTCAAGGACGATCACTGGTTGTAGTTGTGCAGTGAGGTCGTTCAGTTCCAATATGTCTACCGTTGCCATGGAAACCTGTAAAAAGCGACAAATTTTGTCCGAGAGTGTTCTCTCTGGTCCCTTAAACGTTCGTCATGAAACTTTTCTTATTTTAATGATTAGTATCTGTAGTTCTGCAACTCGTATTTAAAATTTTCATATAATCGATTATTGCCATGGAAACCAGGTGAAAGTTAAAATTCTTTAATTTCGATTTTCTCAATAACTACTCAGGCAATCGTTTTGAAACTTTCAATGTTTATTCCTTGCAATGTGTCAAAGTGATTTCTACTTTCAAAATAATTGTAATGAGTCGCTCACGGTTGCCATAGAAACGAAACAGAAAAAAAGATTCAGATGTACACATGTGTTCTCCAAGGTCTAGGTCAAAGGGTCAAAGTTCGTCGTATCCAATAAAAGTTCTTTTCACAAGGATTACATATTTGAAATACGAAAGCCCTAGTACTTACCGTTCAAACGTTATGGCTATTTACTATGTTCAAGACGCCCCCCCCCTCTTTTTATGAAGCACACAGCCAAGTAGAATACACAGATATAACATATACAACTTACAAGTAACTTTTTAAAATCTTCATTCATAAAATTCAGTTCCCGTCATGTGATATTTTGCCATCATTCATTCTCCTTCTGTTTTGTCTCTTGAATTTATAAATATTTTATTTTATCTATATAAAAAAAAATAACGATTGTCAGCTGCATTTATTATCATTTCGCGTTTTCTTGTATATCTATCACTTGTATATTATTCATTTCATTAGATAGTGCAAGTATAAATTAAAAAATTGGTACGTCATTTCCATAGTTTTTATTCATTCATAAATTCTTTGATCCGCTCCTGATGGTTCGCAAAGCCTTGATCACCACTGTATACAAAACATTCATCTCGCCGAAAATGTTCATGATTCCGCTAAACTGAGAAAGTTCACACATGATTTATTATCTCATAACACACATCAGCTCTCTGCAATGCAGAAATGCTCGAATTGAAGGGGAAAATTCAGGAGTTATTGATGAGAAAAATTCAGGAGTTATTATGTCGCCCCGAACGAAGTCGGGGACGACATATTGATATTGTACGCATGTTTTTTTTATCCAGGCTGTTTCTCGGAGATGGCTGGGACAATCTTCCTGAAACTTTCCTTCAAGGACGATCACTGGTTGTAGTTGTGCAGTGAGGTCGTTCAGTTCCAATATGTCTACCGTTGCCATGGAAACCTGTAAAAAGCGACAAATTTTGTCCGAGAGTGTTCTCTCTGGTCCCTTAAACGTTCGTCATGAAACTTTTCTTATTTTAATGATTAGTATCTGTAGTTCTGCAACTCGTATTTAAAATTTTCATATAATCGATTATTGCCATGGAAACCAGGTAAAAGTTAAAATTATTTAATTTCGATTTTCTCAATAACTACTCAGGCAATCGTTTTGAAACTTTCAATGTTTATTCCTTGCAATGTGTCAAAGTGATTTCTACTTTCAAAATAATTGTAATGAGTCGCTCACGGTTGCCATAGAAACGAAACAGAAAAAAAGATTCAGATGTACACATGTGTTCTCCAAGGTCTAGGTCAAAGGGTCAAAGTTCGTCGTATCCAATAAAAGTTCTTTTCACAAGGATTACATATTTGAAATACGAAAGCCCTAGTACTTACCGTTCAAACGTTATGGCTATTTACTATGTTCAAGACGCCCCCCCCCTCTTTTTATGAAGCACACAGCCAAGTAGAATACACAGATATAACATATACAACTTACAAGTAACTTTTTAAAATCTTCATTCATAAAATTCAGTTCCCGTCATGTGATATTTTGCCATCATTCATTCTCCTTCTGTTTTGTCTCTTGAATTTATAAATATTTTATTTTATCTATATAAAAAAAAATAACGATTGTCAGCTGCATTTATTATCATTTCGCGTTTCCTTGTATATCTATCACTTGTATATTATTCATTTCATTAGATAGTGCAAGTATAAATTAAAAAATTGGTACGTCATTTCCATAGTTTTTATTCATTCATAAATTCTTTGATCCGCTCCTGATGGTTCGCAAAGCCTTGATCACCACTGTATACAAAACATTCATCTCGCCGAAAATGTTCATGATTCCGCTAAACTGAGAAAGTTCACACATGATTTATTATCTCATAACACACATCAGCTCTCTGCAATGCAGAAATGCTCGAATTGAAGGGGAAAATTCAGGAGTTATTGATGAGAAAAATTCAGGAGTTATTATGTCGCCCCGAACGAAGTCGGGGACGACATATTGATATTGTACGCATGTTTTTTTTATCCAGGCTGTTTCTCGGAGATGGCTGGGACAATCTTCCTGAAACTTTCCTTCAAGGACGATCACTGGTTGTAGTTGTGCAGTGAGGTCGTTCAGTTCCAATATGTCTACCGTTGCCATGGAAACCTGTAAAAAGCGACAAATTTTGTCCGAGAGTGTTCTCTCTGGTCCCTTAAACGTTCGTCATGAAACTTTTCTTATTTTAATGATTAGTATCTGTAGTTCTGCAACTCGTATTTAAAATTTTCATATAATCGATTATTGCCATGGAAACCAGGTGAAAGTTAAAATTCTTTAATTTCGATTTTCTCAATAACTACTCAGGCAATCGTTTTGAAACTTTCAATGTTTATTCCTTGCAATGTGTCAAAGTGATTTCTACTTTCAAAATAATTGTAATGAGTCGCTCACGGTTGCCATAGAAACGAAACAGAAAAAAAGATTCAGATGTACACATGTGTTCTCCAAGGTCTAGGTCAAAGGGTCAAAGTTCGTCGTATCCAATAAAAGTTCTTTTCACAAGGATTACATATTTGAAATACGAAAGCCCTAGTACTTACCGTTCAAACGTTATGGCTATTTACTATGTTCAAGACCCCCCCCCCCCCCTCTTTTTATGAAGCACACAGCCAAGTAGAATACACAGATATAACATATACAACTTACAAGTAACTTTTTAAAATCTTCATTCATAAAATTCAGTTCCCGTCATGTGATATTTTGCCATCATTCATTCTCCTTCTGTTTTGTCTCTTGAATTTATAAATATTTTATTTTATCTATATAAAAAAAAATAACGATTGTCAGCTGCATTTATTATCATTTCGCGTTTTCTTGTATATCTATCACTTGTATATTATTCATTTCATTAGATAGTGCAAGTATAAATTAAAAAATTGGTACGTCATTTCCATAGTTTTTATTCATTCATAAATTCTTTGATCCGCTCCTGATGGTTCGCAAAGCCTTGATCACCACTGTATACAAAACATTCATCTCGCCGAAAATGTTCATGATTCCGCTAAACTGAGAAAGTTCACACATGATTTATTATCTCATAACACACATCAGCTCTCTGCAATGCAGAAATGCTCGAATTGAAGGGGAAAATTCAGGAGTTATTGATGAGAAAAATTCAGGAGTTATTATGTCGCCCCGAACGAAGTCGGGGACGACATATTGATATTGTACGCATGTTTTTATTATCCAGGCTGTTTCTCGGAGATGGCTGGGACAATCTTCCTGAAACTTTCCTTCAAGGACGATCACTGGTTGTAGTTGTGCAGTGAGGTCGTTCAGTTCCAATATGTCTACCGTTGCCATGGAAACCTGTAAAAAGCGACAAATTTTGTCCGAGAGTGTTCTCTCTGGTCCCTTAAACGTTCGTCATGAAACTTTTCTTATTTTAATGATTAGTATCTGTAGTTCTGCAACTCGTATTTAAAATTTTCATATAATCGATTATTGCCATGGAAACCAGGTAAAAGTTAA